>NW_015388515.1:236992-289413 GCF_001527695.2 Protobothrops mucrosquamatus
GGGAATTTTAGTGGGGTTTTTAAGGGTAATTTTAAGGGTAATTTTAAATGATTGGCCTTTTCAAATATTTTCTTTTAATTTGGTTTTAATGTAGATATTTATTGTATTGTGGTTTTATAAGGCTGTGAGCCGCCCTGAGTCCGGTGAGGAGAAGGGCGGGGTACAAATTAAATTATTATTATTATTATTATTATTGATTTGACTTACTGGGAAATCTTTGTGTTTTTTAAATAAATATCTGCAATTAATTTGTATTCTAAGTAATAGTATCTGATAGAATTGTGTCAGTGATTGATTGCTTATATAGGCTTTGAGAGTTTTGTACATTCCTCTTTTTTCCAGGGAGGTGTGAAGGGATATTGTCCAGATTACTAGTCTGAATACAGATTCCATATACCTTTTTAAAGATTTTTTTATCCCCCCCTTACTATTTTTATAAATAACTCAAGGTGACAAACACACACAATACTCCTGCTACGTTCTATTTTCCCCACAACAGCAACCTGTGAAGTGGCTTAGGCCAGGGGTAGTCAACCTTGGCTCTTTTATGACTCATGAACTTCAACTCCCAGAATTCCTGAGCCAGCTATGCTGGGAGTTGAAGTCCACCAGTCATAAAAGAGCCAAGGTTGCCTACCCCTGGCTTAGACTAAGAGAGAGTGAGTGGCCCAAAGTCACCCAGCTGGCTTTCATACCTAAGACAGGACTAGAACTCACAGTCTCTTGGTTTCTAGCCAGGTGCTTTAAACGCTAGGCCACACTCACTTCTTATACTTAGTCTCTTCATAGTTAACCTGCCTACCTGCTTACCAGCCAACCAGCCAGCCCAGAAAGCTGCAAATATTATACCAGCAAAATAGGGGTTGTTTTTTTACACTATTAAAAGAATTTTATTAGCTTGGCCAAAGTTTAAAAGTTTGGCCTAGTAATTAGGGAACCAGGCTAGAAACCAGGAACTGGGTTCTATAGGCAGTCCTTGCGTTACGACTGCTGTAACTGAGCCCCAGAAATATAGCTATATGTCATGATGTGACCCGCTTTATCATCTTTTGGGGGACAGTAGTTAAGCAAACACAGTTGTTGTTAAGCAAATGCTAGAGTTGTTAAGCCAACTTAGTTTGTTATTGGGCAGTTTTTGCCAGAAACCAGAAGTAAATGCAGGTTTCTGGCAGAAATTTCATAAATTGCATGTGATCGCAGTCATGTGACCACAGGGTGCTGCCAACAACTGTAAATGCAGGCCAGTTTCTGAGCACCCAAAGTGCAGTCACGTGACCATGAGGGGGCCCTGATGTTGGAACTTCATGGGTACTTTTTTCAGGATCTTTTGTAACTTTGGCTGCTAAATGACTGGCTATAAGTCAAGAACTATCGGTAATTCTGCCTTAGGCATGAAAAATGGCTGGGTGACTTTGGGCCAGTCACTCTCTCAGCCCACGATGATAGCCTTAGGTGACAATTCCTGTCACAACCAATGGATCAGCATTGGGGGGGGGGAACAGACCCTGCATTTGAAAGGAAATGCTAGGAAGAAGAAAATATTTTAACGTAGCTATTGTCTTAACATGTTTCGTGAACCTGGTCTTCAAGTTAAGCCAGAATATGGTTTATTCATGTAGCTGAAATGTGCTATGTGAACACAGCAATTATGTTTTACTAACCGGATTTGTGTGTGTCCGTGTGTTCAAGTCAGTCTTGATTCCTGGTAACTGCCTGGACTAGTCTCTGCAGTTTTCTCTGCAAGATTTTTGGAAGTGGTTTGCCACTTGCCTTCTTTCTAGAGCTGAGAGAGGGACTGGTCCAAGGTCACCATCTGGCCTTGTGCCCAAAGTGAAACTAAAACTCACAACTAATTTCTAACCTAGTGCCTTAACCACAATACCACGCTGGGTCTCTCCCAGTTTTAATGTTACCATATTGTGCGAATTTAAGCCCTGTGTTATTAGGAGTCTATATTGCCCTAAAGAAACCCTCACCAATGGGCTGCAAGAACAAATGGCAGTAAAACTACTTGCCCTAAAATATATTTCTTCTTTTTCCTGGCAGGTCTCTGCTTTTTTTAGCAGAGGGGCATGGAAGGCAGCCACTGTCCCTTCAATAACATCTGATGGGCTACAGGTGGTCAGGCCTTAGGACTAACAATGGATATTCAGCAGGTGAAGTTTTATATTTTCAAGTGTGAAAAAAGTATCAGCTGGAAAAACAACACATTAGGAATTGTACACCATATTCTGGTATTTTGTGCCCATTAATATTTTCACACTTTCTATCTTCTCACTTTCTATTGTGTACCCTACCCCTACCCCTACCCCCCACCCCTGTCAGTGATTTTTAGTCAGGAACCTATGGCTTTCTTAAAGGCAGTCACTTTCTCTGTGAATCAGTATGCTTAATTTCTAAACAGTCCTCTGAGATAGGCTGGGGAGGAGTATGTGCTGTGCCTTCTTGCTGGTTGGACCCATCTTGTTAAGTTATTTGACTCAGATCGTCTCTGTCTGCTAAGACTGGATTGGTTGGCAGTTCTAGAGTCTGGTGTCCAAGATATCTGGAAAGCATGAAAGTAAGAAGTCTGCTCCAGAATTTTCATTTGGCTGCCCTCTTTTTCAAACAACAACTTTATTACATTTCAAAAAAAGACAAAACACAAAGTAACAAAAACAAGATTAAAAAGGGGAAGAGAAGCTCAAAGGACAAAGAAGTTAAAAAGGAAAGTAGAATGCAAAAGAAAATTAATTTCCACTTTCCTCACTACAGATACAAATGTATAATAAAATAACCCTTTACTCTAAATTAAAACAAAAATGTTATGTAAACAACATACAAACTAAACAATAACAAAAACCTTAATAGCAAAATAACCACTTATTTCTCAAATTAGAAGTCCAACATTTGGCTGTCCTCTTATCTGCCTTTGAGGTGCTTTATCATTTTTTTCTAACATGCTTGATCTATGTGGACATGGATAATATTGGTATTTTTTCAGGTTTTTCTTATTGTACCTTCTACAGTTAGGCTGTTTTTGAGACTCTTACGTGGTTTACTTTGGCTTGGTTTGGTTTGGTTTAAACTGCTGAATTGTGCAGAATTATATATCCCACAGTTATAGTGGGATTATATATATCCCACAGTTATAGTGGGATTTACAACCCAGAAAGTTGCAAAAAGGGAATGGGTCGTATGGTACAACAGGTTGCGAGAACCCAGCAACTGTCTTGCTAGATTGTTTTGAACCAGAGTGTTACTTCATCTGATTGCAGCAAGTGAAATTTTGTAATTCAGCTTAAGAGATTGACATGTTGTTTGAACTCAACTGCAGTATTGCTGCTGTTTTAATACTATACAAGCTGTGGGGAGAATTTATGCATGCAGGATCTACACTGATATGTGTGTGTGCACATATAGGTGTGTGTGTGAGTGGGGGGAGTTATGGTAAGACTTCCTTAGTTTATCAGCCAGAGCTTATACAAAATAAACAGAATATATGAAATTTGAACCTACATATTTGTTAGGTAGCCTATGAAAACAAAATGGAGTCTTTGTTTCAGTTGGATGGTTTGGAGCAGTGAGGCAAAGTCTTTTTTTGTTGCTATTGATAAATGTCAAGAAATCCTAATTTACTTTTACCCTTAGCATGTCTTCATTCCTGTATATCCTGCTCACTTGGAAAGAAGACAGTTTGTTTATTGCTGAAGATAGCAAAGGCACCCATAGAGTCAAAGAGGGAATGGGATAGAGCAGTGATGACTGTGATTAGCTGTATTCACATGGCATGCTAAATCATAAAGTAGTCAAACACACTTTAGCCTGCTATCTTACACAAACCTATAACATTGAGTGAATAAATTACATTTAAGAACCAGTGAATTATATTGAAAATCACCTTAGATATAATCTATTCCAACCCCTGCCCAGTCCAGGAGTCAATATCATAGATGGTCATTCAGTCTGTTCAAACATCTCCAGTGAGGGAGAGTTGTGCATCAACTGTTCAACTATTGAATAGCTCTTACTATTGTTATTTTTTCCTGATGTCCAACCAAAATCAATTTCCTTGATATTGAAACCTACTGGTTTCCCCCTCCTATTTTCTGAAACAACTTTGAACCATTCTGCTCTGTCTTCTGTGTAATGACCCTTCAAATACCTGAAGGCAGATGTAATGTTTTCCTGCATTCTTCTTTTCTCTTGGCTGAATATGCTGAAGATCTCCAGCCATTTCTTGTATATTTTCCTCCTAGATGTCTTATCATGTTGATAGCTTCCTTCTGAATTAGTTTAACATCTTTCCTAAAATACAGTGCCTATAATTCGAGACAGTGTTCTAGGTGTGTCCCAACCAACTCACAATAAAGAAATTGTGATTTTGCTTGATCTAGACACTCTATTTATTAAGCCAATTTTATATGTTTGTGTAACGTATAAAATTCTGTTAATGCAGCCTAGGTCGATATTTGCTTTTTTACACTGTTGGCTTATATTCAGCTTGTGATCCACCATGGAACCTAGGTTCTTTTCCCAGGTTTTGCTGCTCTTTATGGACCATTTCCTCCCTCTCCCACCAGTTCTGTACTAAGGCTTGGATGTTTCTTGCCCAAATACAGGTCTTTGAACTTATTCCTTCTGTAATTCATGCTGCTGGTTTCTGTCTGTTATTCCAGTTTATCGAGATCCTCCAAACTATTTGCTCTTCTCTTGTGTGTGTTATAAAATTTAAAATCATGTTTCATCCAAGACATTTATAAATCTGTTGAACAGCACTGTTCACCCTGTGGTACACCACTCAAATCTTCTTTCCTGCTTGACACAGAGCCATTGGCATGGACTCATGGGGTATGGTTGTGTAACTAGTGTATCCATCAAGCAGCCCAGCCCACATATTTGCTGTCTTCTCTACTAGAATCCCATTGCAGATTTTATAAAAGCTTTGCTGAAGTTAACCCTGGGTAAGAATGTTATGAGAATGTCTATGGAGATTCTCATCATCCAGGTGCTTTTTCAAGAGACAATTGGACTTTATTTTTCATTGAAGATGTTTCTCTTCTCATCCAAGAAGCTTCATGAGACAGTGTTTGGGACAGTGTTATGAGAAAGTAGTCATTATGTGCTCTGCTTGCAACATTCTCAAAAGCTAGGCAAGAATTCTGCTTTTACTGGCACTGATGATGTTACCCAGTTTGGGTGATGAAACGTCTGCAAGAAAACAAGCAAGCTCAGAGAGTATCAACGACCCCTCAATTCTGTTTTTGCAGTATCACTTGTAAGTAATGTTATCAGAATGGGGTTTCCCCCCCCCTTTCTTCCTAGATTTCTCTCTGCAGCCCAAGGAGGAATGACATCTCTCTATAGTAGTTGAGGCTTGTTCCTAAAAGAGAGTGCTCTTGGGGAATGGATTATGATGATAAAGTGGCACAGGATTATGGGGTGTGGTCACCTAATTTCAGGCAATTGAATCACATTGGAGATAAAATATGGGAACTGTATTTCTCTATATAATTAAGTTTTATGAACAATACAGGCTTTAGGGATTGAATAATCCAAATTGACCTGCTTGTTCCCATTAGTACTTGTGAATGAATCATTTTTCCTGTGTAAAAGCAACAAAGAGTTGTGTGTTGCATTTCCAGCCAGCACATTTATTATAGCACAAGCTCATTGTGTGATGGCTACTTTATTTCTGGTTTGGCTACATTCAGCTCAGAGTCATACCAAAGCCAAACTGGATACATGAGCTGATCTGGTTTCATGCAGCTTTGGCAAGTCAGCAATATTATTTTGTTGTTTAACACACCAACACCTTGCCAACAGAGAGGACTGCTCTCAGTTGGCGTTTTCAGATTCAGAAGACTTGCTGCTGAAGGAGGGCTGTCCTTTCTTCCCTGGAGAAACTGGCTTTGCATCTTGATCAAGACCTTCACACAGTTGATTAACCTAGGTTACTTTAGACCAGGGGTCTTCAAACGTGGCCCTTTTATGACTTGTGGATTTCAACTCCCAGAATCCTCAGCCAGGCATGCTGGCTGAGGAATTCTGGGAGTTGAAGTCCACAAGTCATAAAAGGGCCACGTTTGAAGACCCCCCTGGTTTAGATCCTGTAGAAAAAAGCTGGAGCCTGAAAAAAAGGAATAGGGAAAATGGAGGATAAGTGCAGGCAACCTAGCACCCCTCCCCCAAACATTTTGGGCTATAAATCACATGCCCCTCAATGGCCAGGAATTTGGGGAGTTGTGGTTGCAAACATCTGAAGTGTGTCAGGTTGCCTACCCCTGGGATAGGACCTCCTGAAGAGACAGATTGCACTTAATCTCTCTTTCTAGAGCAAGGATGAGAGTAGTGGATCTGTATTCCACTAAAGAGAAGGAAATTATCCTCTTTCCTCTCAAGACTCTGTTCATTCTGAGCTACCAGTATGAGGGTCTCTGTCTCCTCTTGGCTCTGGTTCAGAAGACATGGGCTCCCTCTTTGCTTCTGGGATGGCCTGGTCCCCCTGGTGGATCCCTCATGGGCCCAGCTTCTCATGATCCAGGCAGGGCCCAGCTTAGGCTACACGGGTGCCTCTAATTAAAGGCCCTAATCACCACCAGGCGCCCTCCCCTGCTCACACATCTGGGCACAATTTAATGCTGGCGACGATGAAGCCACAAGGGACAGGAGTGTTTTTGGCACATGGTCCTGTCTGCAGTCCCCGCCTCTCTCCAGGCCCAGCTTTGTCTGCCAAGAGGGGATGGTGTAGTGGGAGAGCTCGTCGCCATCTCACAGGAACAGCCGTGGCTGTCAGTGAATTGCTGAGCCCCCAGACCGTAGACAAGCTGCCTAAACTCGGGGTGTGGCCATTTTTTTTTAGATCTCAGGGATTGGCGGTTTTCTGCTTCTGAGGAAGGGATTCTTGAATGGGAACAGAGACTAGAGCCATTGCTCTCTGCTGGGAATTTATTGGCAGGCACTGTTCTGTATTTTGTGTGTTAGATTTACAGTTCTGAAAGGACAGTAAAAGTTCTATTGCTTTATAAATCAAATCAATATGCAATTTACTCTTTTGATCTTTGATTCATACTTTCCCATGTTCACCAGTATCCCTGTTGTCTGGATGACCAGTGAAATGCTGACCTCAGGCTTGCCCCCTGGAAGCAACCGAGCTCAGTGCCAGGAGTGCCATTTTGCCAGCTAGGGTGACAAAATCTGTAAGAACAGTTGGGTGTATTAACCATCTGATTTTGTTCTGCTTCACAAGCCCATCCAAAAGACAGGGATAGTGGTGAACATTTGCTGTTCTCCCTTCCAGTAAATCTATGATTGTAGGGAGTCTTGCTCACAGGTAAACGCAAAACTGTGAGTAAAGATGGATAGAATTGGGATGCAGTGAAAATTGGTTTTCTGAACAATCTTGTCTATTAAGACCACATATTTCCTGTATAGGTTCCCAGAGATAATCTTGGCACTTTGTCACCAGAAATCATTCTCCCTTTAGCTGATAATACCCAGGGTGATTTTCCTGAAGCCTCTTATTCCAGGACACTTCCTGGAGTATATTAGGATCAACCCTAATACTTTTCTTCCCTCTGCCTCCCTCCTTTTTCTTCTTCTCTCTCTCTCTCTCTCTCTCTCTCTCTCTTCCTCCCCCCCCCAACCTTCTGACCCATCTCACCCATCTCCAGGTCCAGGCCCCATTAGGCACAAAGGGTCTCTCTCGATCCAGGACTGACAAGTGTGTGAATTCTCTGCCCAGACGACCAGCTGAGGGAGTGGGGAGGGGGTTGTAGGCCATGACGAATGGCTGCCCCTAGATCCTGAAAGGCTCCTGGGGCTGGAGGCTGCTGTCTGCTCCCCAAACAAAGCTGGGTGCGGGGAGAACTGAAGGGGGGGGAGGGTCTCTCTCTCTCTCTCCATCTCCTGCTCATTGAGATGTCAAGCTGAAAAGCCCCCATTGTTCACCCGTCCGCTCTCACCGGAGATGGGACCAACATGCTTTGCAACTCAATTTAGCACTAAGGTTACCGGGTTGTGGGGGGGAGAACAGGAGAATTTTTTCCCCTTTTATAGTATAACCAAGTAAATGAGCGCTCCCAAAGGTCCCCGGTCCTCTTTGGGTGCTCCTCACCAGATGAGAGGCATTGAGCAGGGGAGCAGGGCTGAGGGGACAAGGCTTTCCAAAGCAGTATTTCTGAATGACTAATCTATCATTCTGCAAATTGGGCTGGCCACTTGATGAAAATTGCATGTTACTACAGAGCGAGTCTCTTTTCTTGGGGTAATTCACTCTAAATGGATCCTGCCAGGATTAAAAATACATCCATGACTATCCAGCCCAAATCAAGAGGGTAGGAGGTAGTGTTGTCCATTAACACGCAAAAACGGCTTAAATATTAGGTGTTTGGATGAGGTAGGCATAGCTCCATTCTTGCATTTTTGGGAACTTCAGCGATTGCAGCATCTCATGCCATGCAACCAAAGACCTTGCTGACATCAATGGCATCACCATCTTTTCTCTGCTGGAGTTGCTCTTCTCCTTAAAGAAACGAGATGCAGCAGGAAACCTGGTACTTTTCAAAAAAAAAATTGACTGCAATTTCATAATCGTTTACTACTGATTAGGACTGATGGATGTTGAGTTGAGAGTACCAGATGGTCTACCTATGTCACTGGGACATTAATTTTCATATTATTCTTCTTTCATTTACTCAGTTCCAAAGTCCATCCTGTCTATGGAAGTTTTTTATTAAGGAAACTACCATTTCCCCCCCCAGGCTTTCTAAATATTTTTAGTATTAGTCTACCATGCTAATAAAATAGGGTTTCATTTATTCTACTAATTGGTTAGATTTTTATTCCACATTTATTCCAGGAGCTTCAAGACACCATGTCATATTCTCATTCTCCAATTGCGTCCTCATAATAATCTTTGGTTCAGCACTAGGTGCTTGGTCATGATTATCCTATGAGCTTCATGGATGAATGGGTATTTAAGTTAACTCTCTCCAGGAATATATGAGTAATCTAATCACAAGACATATAATACCAGTGCAAAGTGGTTTCAGGACCTGAGAGCAGATCACAGCAATCTCCCAGAACAGGAACCAGGCACCATCACAGTAGCAGACATTCAACGTGGGTCAAAAACATGAAGAGCTGGACAGCACCAGGCTCAGAAATGATCCACACCTAGTGGCTAAAGAAACTAACAACAATGCACAAATGCCTAGCAGCGCAGAAGAACCATCTACTAGCAGCAGGTCCCCACTCAGACTGGTAACCCAAGGTAGGACATTGCTGATCATGAAAGATTCATACAAGGGAACAGCACTGTCCAACTATTGACCAATAACCTACTTCCCACAACATGGAAAGTCTTATCAGGCATCAGAGCAGCCAAGTTACAGAACTATAGGAGCACAGCTAAAAAATGCATTGGGAACAACACCAGAGCTCAAAACACCAGTTGCTCATAGACAGAGCAATTGCCCAAGACTCAAGATCTAGATAGACCAATCTGAGCACAGCCTGGATTGATTATAGGACTAAATGGAACTATGGAAGACAACACTGGAAGTCAACTCAAGACCACACACAGGTAGCCATCAAGTGTGGCAGATACCAAGATGATGTACTTTCCCCACTGCTGTTATGTATAGGCTTGAAAACCCTCAGCCAGATAATCAAAAGGACAGGATATGGATACAGGTTCAAGAGTGGAACTCTAATCCTACCTTCAGCCATCTCCTCTACATGGATGACATTAAGCTGTAATCAAAGAATAAATGAAACATTAACTTGCTGATCTAGCTGACATGGACCTATAGTGTGGATATTGGGATATCATTTGGACTAGAGAAATGGTGGCCAGATAGTAATCAAGAGACGGAAGTTAATTAACACTGATATGTGGGCCACATAGACATACAAACCAGTTACAAATACTTTGGTATCCCGTAATCATGATAAGGAGGCAAAGAAGACCACAAGATCCAAGTACCATGAAAGGATAAGATAAGTCTTGTAGAACTAGCTCAATGGGAAGAATAAGATCCATGCCATCAATATGTATGCCTTGCTAGCTATCAGATATCCTGCCAGTAGAGTGAGTTGGCCAAAGGAGGACATGGAAGCTTCCAATGTGAAGACTCAGAAGCTCCTCATGATGTAGAGGTTTCCACCTCAAGTCTAACACTCGGAGATTGTACACCAGCCGGAAAGAGAATTGGCAGTCTGGGGAATGTCAAAGCCACTGTCCTGGATCAAACCCAGAGCATCTATGGGTACATCAGTAAGATGACATCCAAAGATTAGCTGCTGAGAGAGTTCCTGAAGCAAAAATGGGAGGAAGACCAGGCAGAGGAAGTACCATGACAAGACAAGACACTGCGTGGGAGTGTATCCCTTGAAAAATAGCTGAAGTAGCAAACATTGGGAAATTCTACAGTGGCTTGAAAGGGCTAGACTAAAAGACAGTGCTGAGACACTTACTATAGCAACACAAGAATAGGCATTAAGCACCAGATGCATAGGAGGAGGGGATCTACCACACAATACAGGACCCAAGGTCCAGAATATTTTTAAATAACTCAGGGCAGTGAACACACAAAATATTCTTTCTTCTACTTTCCCACAACAACCTGTGAGGTGAGCTGGGCTGAGAGAGTGACTGTCCAAAGTCACCCAGCCAATTTTCTGGGCTAAGACAGTACTAAAACAGTCTTTTGATTTCTAGCCTGGAGCCTTAACCACTAGACCAAACTGGCTCTATGAAACTATTAGACTATGTAGAGAGGATTGAAAGGCAGTCCCAACACATACTGGCAGGGTGTGAGATCAAGATAGGAACAGTATACACTGAACCAGTAGCTGGCATTTGTGTACAAGTCCAGTAGCGGGCATTTGTGTACAAGAATATCTGCACAGGGTATGGACTAGAGCTTCCCAAGTTAAGATGGTAGACTCCACAAAAGGTTGTGGAGAATAACAGGGATATGATCCTGTGGGACTTCAAGATCCAGATGGACAAGTAGGTATTTGTCAATCAACCAGAATTATGGTAGTAGACAAGGAGCAGAAGACAGCAGTGATGATTGATGTAACAGTGCCAAGTGATAGCAAAATCAGGAAGTAGCTGGAAACGTATCAGGATCTGAAGGAGGAACTGGAGAGGATGTGGAAAATAAAGGCCAAAGAGTCCCATTGGTGGAAGGAACACTTAAGGCTGTGATTCCTAAACTGGGAGAGTAGATCCAACAGATCCCAGGAAAAATGTCAAAGCTCTCTGTCCAGAAGAGTACAGTGCTAGGAATAGCTGCATGCATGCGCGCGTGCACACCCCACCCCCTCAGGAAGGAATCAGAGATAAAGAACAAGGGGATTCATTTTAGATTAGATTAGATTCATTTTCTGAGCTCAACCAAGCATAGCAATATTTGGCTGTACCTGAATTTCAGGAACAATGTGGAGAAATGCTAATCTACCTTTAGCTTCTGGTGCGGCAATTTGTCTTTGCAACCCTATTTTCAAGAGTTTCTGTCACTATTTCCTGTGTGACACTGACATCTTACATGAGATGAACATTGCACCACTGCCTTACACCAAGAAAAGTACTGGGACTTGGTCTTCTCTTTAAAACAAATGTTCTTTGCTGTCTACATTAAAACCAGGGATGGCTTCCACATGAGGTGTAGAACTTCAGACTTCAACCAGTAGTTGTTTAGATTGCAACAGTTATATTGGGGTTTGCCCATCCTGTTTCTTTTCAAACTATGGAACTATCAAATAACACAATCATCTACAGGGGCAGGTCAAGGTAGTCTGCTCTTCTAATTTTTTAAATAGTTAACAAAAGAATCACTTTTCAATGCATACCTTCCTTATTATCACTTTCTCTCTGTTTAAGTCTTATCCTTTTATTAATGCTATTTTACAGCTCTACTTTTAACATAAATATTTAACTGGCTCTTGAAGAATTGTATACCAGCATTTTCAGAATTAAGTTACAGAAACCACAAAATATGTCTTTCTGGCAAAGTTATTTTAATAATCTGCAGTTTTGTCCTCAAAAACATCCTGGCAATTTTTTATACAACATACAAACTGAACATGTAAAGCAGTTGCAAGTGATTAAATATAAATTAAACACTTATGCGAAAAAAAAGGCTCCTCTGGGCAATTCCACATTTTTTACCTGTGCATACCACCTGTAAGGAGAATACAAGGAGGGAAAAAGCAATGAAGCATGGCAAGGGAATTATATATCCATACGTTGCTTTTTAGCAATGTTAGAGTCACATCGGCAATTTCCCACTGAAAGTACCTGGAGGCAAAATGAAGCTCTGGTTGATTCATTGGCAAACCACAGGAGGCATGAAACAGTAAAAGGCAGATGTGTGTATTTGTTTCCTATGCTCAAATGGGCCTAATTTTCTCACAGCTTTGGTCTCTAATCCTGAATGTTGAGGATTATAAGGGGAGGAGACAGTTTACTACCACAGTGTGAAAATGCATCTTTGTACCTCTATTTGTAACGGGCAGGGCATCTCAATTTTTTACTCTTGTGGCTTAAGCCAGGTTCTTTCTCAATATCCAACATGTTTTCCATTCTTGCAGTTTATTTTTTGTTTCAAGTCCCCCGTGCAAACTTTACAGTGCTGATTTGGCTTCCCAGTATGTGCTGGCCCGGGATGAGGTGAAAGCCCAACACGTTTGGGGTGCCCAGTTGGGGCGAAGTAGCCACACTCCCTACTCTCCTGCAAAGCATCTTTTGGGACAGATAGCAGCTGGGAAAGTGCCCTGACCTTTCCCACTTCTAATGGACTGAGCCAGCCCCAGTGACCAGTAGCCAGAGGCTCCTCTTCAGCTCCTTCTTCCACATGCCTGGGCAATCCGGGCTCTCCAGGGAAACGCTGTAGGTGATTATGCTAATCCCCCTTCCCTCTCCCACCAAGCAATAGGCAGAAATTAAGCGCTTGCTCCATTCCTGCCAAGAAAAGCCATGTTTCGCTGGTCAGGCCCCCTGTTCCCAATGCATCGACTCCAGCCCCCCCCCTCCCTGCCCAGCAGAAGGAATGTTTAATCCAGCCAGCCTATTCCAGTCACGGACAGGAGCAGGAACTGTCTGATCTGCCTCTGAGAAGAGGTCAGGCCGCCCTGGCGTGTAGGAGAAGGGGGGGGAGGGCCTTGCGCCCCAGGAGGCTCCAGAGTGGAGGGAGAGAAGGGAAGGGAAGGGTGCAGAGGCTTCCAAAAGCAAGGATAACAGATTTATGTACAGGAGTGGGGAAGGGATGCTGGACCTGGGACAAAATCTTAACAAATCATTGGAGGTGAGTGGGAGGAGAGGAGAAGGAGATAGAAGCCATACCACACTAGTTGTTTCTAGCTAAATGTAAATAAAGGCCAGGATATTGAGGAAACAGAATGGGGATTGTGGAACCATGGACAAGCAAGGGGGATGGGGAGTCAGGACTAAAGAGTTTGAGGAGTTGATTTCCTGTGGCGTCCCCAGCCTGACCAAGTACTGTATGTCAACATTTCCCAACTGGGGTGTTGCACTTCTGCCACGTTTGGAGGACACCTTGTAGAAGAAGGCTGAGTTACAGCATATTTATCTGGGCTGCAATTTCCTAGGAAACTGCTGAACGATGTCCCTGGACTTTGTGCAGATTTGCCCTACACCAGTGGTTCTCAACCTTTTTAATGCCGCGACCCCAACCGGTCATAAGTCAAGGACTAAACCGGTCGTAAGTCGAGGACTACCCAACCGGTCGTAAGTCGAGGACTTTCCCTGCCCGGGAGCGCCGCGCATGCATGGTTCCGCCCCCTGTGCCGGCCGAGGCGTAGCTGGCAAGCGGCAGAGACGGAGCAGGCCGACCACCAGCTGGCCCAGCTCAAGGGAGGTAAGGCACCCGCCGGAAAAGGGGAAAAAAATGGCGGACAGCCTTGCTTGGCGACCCCCGTGAAATGGTTGATCGACCCCAAATGGGGTCACGACCCATAGGTTGAGAACCGCTGCCCTACACTTAGGTTTGTCAGAGAAAAGTGCTAGTGTGTGTTCAGAAGCATGGAGTATCAGTAGCCAAAACATTCCCAATGAGTGACAGCACCTTGGAGATCAAGTAGGCCAATTTTACTCTAGACAAGTGAAAGCTGGCATTCGGGGGGGTCCTTTGGTTACTAAATAGGGTCCTATTGCAGATTCCACAGAAGTCCCCTCACAAAACACCACTTGCCTCACAATGCCAGATGTATAATAGTTTCTTACTAAAAAGCTAACAAAGCCCAAACTGAGATACTCCTTCTTGTATAATCCCACTGAGTTTTCAGAGTTAAATTGCCTAGTTGGGCCTCTGGTGGCCTGTTGCTTAAGGACATACGAGCAGCCCAGACCACAAAGGCAACCTCAGCAAAAACCTTGGCATAAACAGGACCTCCAAGGCCTGGTTTTGCTTTGCTACAGATGCAGCAGCTGCAGTTTGATCAATTCAGGGAGCTCAGCCTGCTCCAATTCCGTTTTGAGGCTAGAATATTAACTCCCTGCCCTTTTCATAGACTCTGGAGCTTTAGAGGCTGGAATTTTGTCAGGGAAGTTCAGGATGTGGATGCAAGAGCATTGACACACAGCTGAAAGTTATCTAGCATGCTTAGCTGAACAGCATAAACAAAAACAGGTAATGTACGCAAGTGGCATAAAAGCACGTTCAGAGCAACCACGTGAATTAGATGTCAACTGCCACAGTCTCATGCAAAGCTTCACACAGGCACCTGTGATCTATTATAAGTGTGCATTGTAAATATTTTGTTAGAGCCAAGAAATATGGCAAGATACTACTGTGTGTCACTTTATTCTTTCTTTATTCAATTTAATCCATCCATAATCTTCTGACTTTCGTTGGTTACACTATCACAGTAAAAACAGCAACGGAATTAAAACAAGCTGTCCAAATCGCAAAAACCAAAACTGAAATAGGAGACAAAAAAAGGGTTCTATTTAAAAAAAAAGTCATTTTTAATAACTTCCTAAAACCTATCAAGGAGGGGCCCAATTTGATTTCAGTCGGGAGCCATTCTGTAGCATTGGCATAGCTATGGAGAAGCTGTGGCTCCCTTGATATCTCGGAAACGTGGGACCAAAAGCAGCTCCTCCCTACTTGATCTCACAGGCTGGGCTCAATCTGCTTGGAGGAGGTGGAGGTCTGGTGGCGTTTATTATTAGCACAGGTAGAGTAGAACTTGCAGACCTAAGGAAGTAAGACAAGTTTGGAAATGTTGGTTATCTGTTAATAAATTCAGGGAAAGGAGAATCAATCCAACAGCAACAGCAGATACAATTATCTATGCCTTGTGGGAAAATACTCATTTCATTTTGGTTAGAGTGGATGCATTTGACTTAATTGCTCTTTCCAGATTCAAATGTGGCCAGCAGTTTTATTTTAATTCAACTTCTGAAAGGTTTCTGATAGAAGAGAATATTTGTAGCTCAGGGTTGAACTGTAGGGTCCCTTGGTGCTCTCTGATCTTGGTTGTTTTCTTGCAGATGTTTCATTACCAAATTAATTAACATCATCATTGCAAAAGGGGGTGCTGTTTGCTCCCATTTTATACATTAGTGGCTTGCCTTGTCAGTGTTGGTGAGAAAGGTTTTAGTGTTTCCTTGATTAGGCTGTTGTTTACTGTTAGCTTGTTTGTCTGAGTTGGCAATTCCTTGATTGGGGTATTGTTTACTTCTTGATTGTTGGTCTAGTGTTAATCTTGGTGTTACTCTCTGCTCAGCCAGGTGTTGATTGCTGGTGAGGAAGTATTTTGGTCTTTTTCTACGTTGGTGTCTACACTGAACAGTATCTTTACGCTGAGAGTAGGGAACATTACTTTGGCAGAGATATGCAAGCAGAAGGTTAAAGCTTATTTTAAATTCATAACAGAGATAATATTTGGCTCCGGCATCTTCCTAATTCACTGAACCAATGTAGTTGGAGGTATTGCAACATTATCTAACTCGCATGATTCCCCGTATTATAGCCAATCTTGATAAAAGTGCTTTTAGCCTTTCCATGGAATTGATTTCTTGGTCTGGCCTACCTAGCAGGATTGACACTGAATGTTCCTTTTTCACTGAATAGCACTGACACTTTCAATTAACTCCCCATTATGATGATTATGATTTGAAGATCGAGATTCTTTTGGATGCTATTGGCAGCTAATTGGAATTTTCATTGTCCTGACACTTGATGTCACTATAAATTTTGGTCTTTCAATTGATCACCTTCCCTCCTGATAATTCATGAATTATTTTAAGGAGGTACTAGTCCAAAAGTAATTCTTGGGATCCTGTTTATTTCTTTATCTTAGACTTAAGTCCCAGAAAGCACCTCCCAAGAACAAGTTTGGCACAGTGGTTAATGCACTGAATTAGGAGCAAAAAGACCCAGGTTCTAGTCGTTTTTTTATGCAAAAAAAAAAAAAAGCCAGCTGGGTGGCAACCCCCCTCCCCACATTCTGGACAAAGGAGCTGGCAAAGCACTTCTGAGAATATTGCCAAGAAACCGCATGGATGGCTTTGTTGCTTTTTGCCTACCCAAATAAACATTGCTCGCAAGAGAGTTTTGCTCACGAATTGATTATGTCAACTTATTGTGACTCTCTAATCAGAGATTTGCCGCATTAACACATGAAAGTGAAATAATAATAATGGGCAAATTCTGTCTTCCTACAGAATGGAAAAACGTATGCTTTGAAGCTAATTGTTAGTGCTCTAAATTCTTGTGCCCTAGAATAGCCAGTCAGGGAGGTAAAAAAGGATAAATGCAACCCAGGACATAATGTTAAATAGCATCTAGAAGCTTGCTCAAGACCTAAAAGTTATTGAATTAATTGGAAACTAATATTGCTATAAGCAGTGGATGTAAGGGGAGGCCTGCAAAGAAATTCAGGATTGACACAATTCACTTCAAACCCCCCCCCCACAAACTTCTAAAAATTAGAAAAAGTGGTAAATATAAAGTTGAAAGGGAGATTAAAAAAAGGAATTTCTCTCCACAATCCTTGGAGTTTATTCAAAATGCTAACAATGGAATCTGTTAGTAAATATACTAAGCTAAAGTGAGGTATTGCAAAATCCAAGGGGCTAATGAACAGCTTAGCAATGCATTAAAGCAAAGAGTTCTTCCTTCAGCTCCTGTTGAAAGTAGGATATACATCCAATAAATAAGGAAGAAAGAATGCATGGCCGAATGAGAAGAACCGAAAGAAACAAGCTGATAAAATAAAAGATGCAGGAAGAATTTGAAGAGCATGAAGAAACTAAGAGAAAGAACAACAGGAATTCAAATATATTTGGAATAGGAAACTGAAAAAAAAGGCTATTGGATAATTAGGGAAGGTGGGAGGGAGGTTAAATATGTATGCTAAAGGATAATAGGAAAACAGCAAGGAAAGAGAATTCAGTCTTTACATCTGACACCAATGATGAGGGTGTGTAGGACAAATAGGTATGCCTAAACTGGCTTGCTAGAAGGAAGTTGAGCAATTTGAGGTAAATAGAAGTAATAAAATATTTAAATAGATGTCAAATTAACACACTGAAAATAAATAATCCTCGGATGAAAAAGTGCCTGCTAAATAGTTTTCTAAAATTTAAATACATGAACCCAATTTTTAAAAAGGAATTGAGTAATATAAAAAACTATAAAACAATTTAATATCTGTTCTTAGAAAAATTGGTGCAGGTATTATTAAATACTGGAAATAAACAGACAAAATCTTTGTGGTCACCAGAAATCAACATTAACTTGATGACACATAATCGGCCAATCAAAAATAAACAGAAGCCTGAGCTTTGATGGAAAGGAACTCCTTTGATTTCTGCAAAGGTAAGACTTGTCTCTGAGACCTTCCCTGAACGTATTATGGGATAAGAAGAAGAGTTTGTTTATGGATTGGTGATTGGTTAAAAGTAGGAAACAGAGCATAGAAATGTGTAAGTAGACAATTTTCACAGTGGCAAGGTGTGCATAGCAGGATCTTTTGTGTGTGGCGACCAATATTTTTTAACTTGTACAGAAACAATCTGTAGAGCAGTGAAGTGGCCAAGTTTGTTTATAATATCAAAATGTTCATTTGACATTATAAACACATTTGATATTATAATAAAAAAGAGATTTCTAACAAGAACTTGGAACTCCAAAATAAAAAAAGAGCTCTCAGAAGATATATCCACAATAGGAAATGGTTTTGGATGCAATCAAGCACTGCTAAGAGCTCAGGTTTGAGACTACACAGTGGCAATCAAAGTAGACAAGTATAAATTCATATTTGCTGCATCTGCAGTTTTGTGCCTGGCAGCCCTGTTTAGAGTAACCTAGGTAACTTTAGGGAGAAAAATGCCTCTCATATTCATTCTACTCTAGATGCCAGTTGGACAATCTAAAGTGATAGTGAGGCAGTGTCTTGTGTAGGATTCTTTTGAGCCTGTTGAATCTGAATCTGATGGACAGAGTTGCTGTTTCCCAGTAAACATCTGGGCAATCCAAGAATATTGGTCCCTGTATTATAACCCTGGGTTACAATCCTCTCCAAAGAGTTGGTTTGTAACCCGGGAGATATTGTAGTGTAGACTCTTGGAGCTTCATGAATCAGAGGTGGAAGCTGTGGATAGAGAAGCCTTTGCCTGACATCAGCTGATGCGCCAGTTACTATCCTACCTCAACCAGAATGACATGACAAGTTACTACTTATCTGATAATCTGTTAAGACTACTGCAATGCACTCTGTGGAGGTTGGCTTTGGCGATCACCCAGAAGCTACAACCTAATGCAAAGTACAGCTGCAAGATTGCTGATGGATTTACCTTGTCAGTCTAGAATAACACCTATTTCAGATTGGTTACCAGTAGGCTACCAGGCCCATTAAAGGTGCTGATCATTACTTATGAAGTCCTTTAGGGCACAGCAGTGACTTATATTAGGCAACGCCTTGCCAGAATTGTATCTACCATCTGCCCATCTAGGGAGGATGTTGAGGATCTCCCCTTTCTGAGAATAATTGGACATGAAACAGGCAACGGACCTTCTCAGTGGTGGCCCTTACCTTATGGGATATCTTACTACTTACTACTATGGCCACTATCAAATCTTTTAGGAAGCAAGTTTAATCTAGCAAGTTTTTAACCTTACGTTCTGTTCAAGTGACCATCATATTTACTTGATTTTTAAATTATATTTTTGAAACATTTTACATTGTCCAGGAATTGTATGGATTCAATTAAATATTGCTATGTAGACAAGGAAGGAAGTAAATACAGTTCTGTGTAAAGAGGAACGAAATGATGCATGTTGGCACAAAGCACAAACAATTCCAATCTTTTTATCTGAGCTAGCAGTGACTGATTAAGAGAGGCATGTGGAGTTATGGTAGTTATCTCAATAAAAATGTCAACTTGGTGTGCAGCTACTGAATAAAGGCAGATTCCGTGCCTGATATCATTAAGAAGGGAATAGAACATAAATCTAATATAATAATGTTTTTATAGAAATCACATTTGTGAGTGTTGTATGCAGTTCTGGTCACTGCACTTTAAAATAGGGAGTATGCATCAATGTCAAAAATAACTGTATTTGAAAAACTATCTGATACAGAATTTAACTCAACTTGGTAACATTCATGGATTATAATTTCACATATGGGTTTCTACTGCATTGGAAGCTTGGATTTCTTGTAATATAAGGTTTTCGGATCTAAACTTTTCCTTGATTTGGTAAATAAGAATTTAGACAAAAAATCTTTGTAATTCTTTGACTTATGATTTATATTAGACTAGTTATTCATATTGTATATTACCTTGATAAATGGAATATTCTAAAGTTCTACATTCATATAAGAGTTTAATATGCAGCACTGATCTGAGATTACCTTAATTTTTTAATTTAACCTTATGCCAATGTCATTTTATGACACTGTAAGCCATCCAGGGTTGCTTGATAGTGAAATGGGTGACATTGATAAACAAATAAGTAAAATGCTTGTAAATCTGTATTTTTGCCATGTTTTTCTTACTTTCCTGCTTTTTTCCTTCATTGTGTTTTTAAATAATTATCAAAAAGAATGTTATATAGAAAGTTGCAAAAAATGGCAACTAAAATGAGGTGGAATAGCTCCTCTATCAGAAAAGCCTACAGCAACAAGGGCTGTTTTGCTTAGATATTGAGTAAGAGGAGCTACTGTATATTAAATCATATGGGCATAAATACTGTGGATATTTTTCTCTCACATGCAATGTTAGAATTCGAGATCATCCACTTTGAAATAAAGTGTTGGCAACTTTAAAACTGATGGAAGCACTTCTATGCTTCTACTGCAAAATTTGTGAATAATTTTAAGAGGGTATGGGTTAGATAATCATTGCTCCTAATGTGCATAAGTACTTATTACCTCCTGAATCATAGGTGATATTGTAAAACCATGTTTATTTGGTAAGAAGTAGCACAATTTCATTTAAATAACTCAGGTGGATAAATATAACTTAAAATCTCAATGCTACCACCCCAAAATAAATGAGTTCTTTTATTGATATTCTCTTATAAGTTCTTTTCCTGTGGCACATACCTTAGGGCATATATAAAGTGTGTTATGCTCTCATTTACTCAACTGAAAGAATTAAAACTTTATTAAACAAAAAGTGTATGAATTGAAAATATGGGATGCAAGTTGCTGTTTAGAGATACAAAATTCTATCCTTAGTTACTCAGAGTTGAGCTTACTTATTAGGGCCATTTGTCTTCCTGTTTTATTATTGACTGATTGTCTCTTTTTTCCTTTCTCTGCCCTTTCCCTCATGCTCTCCCACTTCTAGCTTTATGCCCCACCAGCCTTATAAGGGATTACTACATTAACTCTCTGCTCACCTTAGGAGAAAGCAAATAAATCATCTACCATTTCATCAGAGGCAATATGCTGTTGTATCTACTGATTACTGGGAATCAATAATAAAAGAGGGTCAGCATCCTCTTTTCCAGATTTGTGAGGTTCCCCTAACACATGAAGGATTGGATGGGTCTGATTTACCAAGACTAATATCCCCACACTATCACCCTTGAAAAATTATACCAAGGTTGAGGCAAATCTTGGTACAGTATCAACTGAGCAGTATCCACAGCAGTAAATTAATTAGCACTTGGGATCAAGGACAAGTGAACCGAGCCACATCAAATCTATGCTGTTTCTTCCTTGATACCCTTTCACCGGCTATTTATTGTTCCAAATGAAACACTACCTTACATACCTGCAAAATTAAAAAAAAATGTAAATCACCTGCAGGCAAACATACAAACACACATAGTATTATTGGAAGCCCCCTGGATTCATATTTAGCTATGAGTTTCATTATGAAAAAGAACTGACAGTTACGTGCAAAAGTTAATAAAAAGCTAAGAAAAATACTCCTGCTCAACCTAGTGCAGCCATGAAGAGTTGGGTTAAATCAGAGATTTAAAGTTGAAAGGTTGGATTCCATGGGAGTATACAAATGCTCCGATATAAGTTTCTACTCTTGCATTTTCCTTTTACTATTCACTGTTCAACTTGGCAGTAAGAAAGGTAACTGCAAACTGTACAACTCCCTTTTATTGAGTTGGCAGCATGGCAGTGCTTCAGTCAAGAACAACTGTTCGCATCAGATTAGGAAATTAGCACTGTAGCACTAAATTACTGAAATCATTTGAAATAAATGAGGGCGGGCCTTGAGTGGATTTTGTATTGCAGCTTTAAACAATTCATAACAATGGTTCTCCATCTCCCCCATCTGGTCACACATTGCAAGTTCTCAGCAGATCAATAAATCTGCTTAGGCAATTTGAATCTCTCCACCTTTCTGCCAAAGCTTTTTGAAATTCTTTTCATTTGTAACCACAAACTGGGGAGGGGCACTATTTTGTCCAGTTTCTCCCTAGAGGGCATTTTACAACAATTTATTGGGGGAGAGTGGCAGGGTTTACTTTAAGCCAGTGATAGTAGCAGAATTTGTTTTCTTCTCGCTTTTTGCAGTTATCACAAATAAACCTAGAGAAATCAAGCTGTTTCATATTAGTAATCCTTAATTTACAACCATTTGTTTAATGACTGTTCAGTTACAATGGTGCTGAAAAAAGTGGCTTACACCTAGCCTTGCACTATGACTGCAGTCACATGATTAACATTTGGGTGCTTTTGCAACCAGTCTACATTTACAACCTTTCCAGTGTTACATGAATACCATTTGTGACCTTCCTTGAGGGTTTCCAAGAAGCAAAGTCAATGGGGGAAGCTGGGTTTGCTTAGCAACCTGTGTGATTCATTTAATAACTACGGTGATTTGCTTAATAATGGTGGCAAAAAAGGCCATAAAATTGGGCGTGACTCATTTTACAACCACCTTGCTCAACAGTGGAAATTCCACTCTGAATTGTGGTTGTAAGTTGAGGACTCCCTGTATTTCCATCTCCTCACTGTATTTGCAGCTTTGTTTTCTTTTGAGAAAAAAATACTCTTCACTGATCAGCAAAGGTTCTGATGTGCTTCTTCTACTTATTTTAAATTCTTGAAGTGGATTAACTTTTAGACCATTTTACCAACAAGAAATCCTGGATTTTTGAAATCCAGTTGAACTTCCAAAATTTCAGTAACTATATTTAGGAAATGTTCCTAAGATAAGAGTAATTCACAAAAAACGGGATGATCTATCATGTCTGCCACCAATCTTATGAATTGTAGGCAGCTATAACTGAACTAGAACATCTTTTATAAAGCTAGTAAAATAAATGACTTGTTCTTTCCTAATATATGGATCTAATAATTACTATGATAAAAAAGGAATGGCTCAAATTCTAATGATGCTTATAAAGGAGAATTAATTCATCAGATGGAGGGCCCATTTGCCTAATTGAAAAGAGCAGATTGACTGTATGCATCATTCTTTCACATACAACACTCATTATAAGCCTGACCAGCTATTTACAAGCTTTCATGATTCTATTCTGCTACACAATAATTAAGAAAAACGTTTTTTTCTTCTTTTTATGACCTTGTAATCCCTTGCTTTGGGGTGGAATCAGGGTGACTGAATGGAGCTAAGCATTTACTGGCTGGATGCCCTTCCTGACACCTACGCGGAGCTCGCAGCAGATATTTTTTCTTTGCGCCCGAAAAACATCTGTCACTGCCCACAACTGAACCCTCAACCTTCTGAGTGGGAGGTGAGTGTCTTCAGAAAAACATTAATTTTAAAAATTCTGCATTCACAGATTATTAAGGAATACTTCAGTTTCCTAAATTAATTTTACCCACTGCACTTATCATCTAGATGATTATAGGTAAGATGCTATTTGACAGGATGAAATTAATTTTTCATAAATTTGGCAAGCAATGATATTCTACACTGCTAAGCTTACGCAGTAAAATACAATTCTAACAATGCATATTTCCAATTGAGTACACATCTATATCTTTCTCAAAGGTGCTTTTTCATGAGGCAACCGGACTTTGTTTTTCTTTGAAGATGTTTCACTTCTCATCCAAGAAGCTTCTTCAGTTCTGACTGGATGGTGGGGAATGGAAGGATTTATACTCCTTGCAAACAGCTGGTCTTTTGCATTCTTTTAGAGAGTCGTTGAGGCCACCTGGAAGTTTATCTGTGTCGTTGGGGTCTGTGAGTGGTGCAAATGGGTGTGGAGCCTTTTGGGAACTGTTTAAAGGACTGCATTGTAGAGAGGGCTGTTCAGTTTTGACATAAATGGCCTCTTTGACTCCTCTTTCAAACCAGTGGTCCTCTCTGTGCAAAATGTGGACTTTGCTGTCTTCGAAAGAGTGGCCTTTGTCTTTTAAATGCAGATGGACTGCTGAATCTTGTCCTGATGGGTTTGTTCTTCTATGTTGTGCCATGCATTTATGAAGTGATTGTTCTCCAATGTACAGATCTGCACATGGCTCACTGCATTGTACCGCATATACCACGTTGCTCAGTTTGTGCCTGGATGTTTTATCTTTGGGGTGGACAAGCTTCTGCCTTAGTGAATTTTGGGGTTTGAAGTGTGCACATATGTTGTGTTGGCTGAAGACCCTCCTGAGCTTTTCCTTTTTTTGTAAAAGTTTTATTAATTTTTTACAATAACAACCTTAGTGCCTGGTGTACAGCGTGTTGTCTTGGTTCATGATTTTTTTTACAATCAATAATAGTTAATTAAAGTCAATAATTTTTATATTTCCATAATTAGTATATCAACTGATAATATATTTCCTTGATCCTCTCTTCTCCCAATAGTATTCTCCTTCTTCAGCATTAAACAAATATATTTTTTGATATTTAATATTAACAATATATAAATGATTAAATAAAAACATTTTCTTCTATATTTATACCAACAATAGCGTTCATATATAACATTTTTTTCTTATCAACTTATGTTATGTTTGTAAAAGTCATCTTAATTCACCATATATCTTATTTTCATAAATCTTGTTTAAACTCAATTTCTCCATAATATTCAAACAATTCTTATCAATCATAATTTTCTCAATAATTAACATCTAAATATCCAAATTTTCCACTTAAATATATCCCAGTATTTTCATTTCATATATTATAGAAATACTATATTACTTATCTATTATAACATCTACCTATAACATCTTTTCTAATCAATTTATATTTCACTTCTATTTGTAAAAATTAATTAAATCACTATATATCCTTTTTTCAAAATTCTTATTAAGCCTAATTTCCCCATACTATTTTAGTCATTCCATAATCCTAAATCTTTTCAAACTTAATTTGTCTTTAAAGTTCAAACTTTTTCTTCACTTTCATCATCCCAATATTTTTACATTTTGTGTCTTATCAAAAAATACCATATTACTTATATCTTTTATCCCATTTATTCTAAAGTCCCTTTATAGCCAAAGTTATTTGTTTATTTAGCCATATTCAAACAAGTGTTTGCTCGTATATTATTCCATCTGGTAGGGCGAGTCAAGTCTCTTAAGTCCGTCTCTAATCTTCCTTTGCCAAATTGTTTTCCAAATTAATATTTTCGACTTGTCAAACAGTTCTTGTATTTTTGTAGTTGTTGTTAGGCATAGAGGATACATAATACGTAAGATGTATGCTTTTTGACTCCCAAACAGTGATTCTCCTACCACTGTCCATTTTGTTAAGTCTTCTTTCTTCTCAGGTTTATTTTGACGTTCCAATGCATAAGGTATCTTTTCCATATTTATTGTTGTATCCAAATCTTGTGAAGTTTTTCTTGCTTGTATTAAAAGTTATAGTTCCCTTCATTTGTGACTTCACCAATTAAGTCCTTTTTTTCTAGTTCACATTCTGTTATCTGATTTGTTTGTTCATTCTTTACCATCATTCTTTGAATGTTTTTGATTGTAAATTTAAATAAGTAGTATATTCCTTTATGTTATCAAAGTTATGTTTAATCTCATCGTGATTTAGAGCTATTGTGATTTGTATTTGTCATAGCATTGCATAACTTTCTTCTTGGAAAGTATTTGTCTTGTCTTGAAATGTTGCTTCTAGAGGTCTTTGATCTTTCCAGTTGAATCCTTCAAGAGTAGATATTAAGTGTGGCTTTCTATCATTTTTTAATGAATATGTCATATCCATGTTGTCTCCCTCTTTCGAGTAGTCCGTCATAAGTGCCATAGTCTCTGTAATTAGCCTTGTCAAGCTGGCCAAAACTCAAAAAATCCAAACAGTCCAATTTTATATAATTCTTGTCTTTATATATAATTTTTATAATCCACTGTAATTTTCAATTGTCAAGGTTTCAAGGTTTTATAACAATTCTTTCTTTCAGGAGTCAATTGTCAATTGTCAACCAGTCAGAATTGCAATTCAGTATATTTAGCCACCTTAAATCCTTCCTGTAACTTTCCCTCTCAAAACATAGTCATAGATCAAAGTTTTTAAACAATGCATAAGTTTAGTCCACAATCAAAATATTTCTTTTCCTTCAAACACTTTCCAATTTTATGGCTGGTCCAGTATACAATCTCTTCTTTGTCCCCTGGCAACTATCTTCTTAAATGTTATTATAGTTCATGGGAACAGATTTTTCTTTGTTTCTGGGCATTGTCTTTAATGTGCTATATTCTAGTTGTCCACTAGATATCAGCAAATATTTGTTTTGCAGCTCTTTCAGGCAAGAAGTTCTTATTATTATTCTTTTTTAATATATAATTTCATCAAAATCCTTTAGAATATAATCTTAGCAGTTTGTTTTAGTTTCTAAGTTTGATCAGATTGTAGTGTTTTAAATTTAATTTCAATATGTTTCTTTCCTCCTTAAATATTAATTTGCCACTTCCGTCAATGGGGGAATGGGAATGTAATCCCCTCCCCTCACTTTTGGAGGTTTTTTGCTTTGGGGATCTTTCCCAGGGACTTAGTTGCAAAATAAGGGAGAGAAGATCAAATACTTTCACCAATTCCAAGCACGCTGTTCACCGTTATTCTTGTTAGTGCTCTTGGACTTCTCGGCTGCAGGTAGCTTGGGCTAGATGCTAGCAAGCAGCTAGCCTTTCTCCTGTCAGATTCGGAGGGCTTTCCCTGGATCAAACGAAGCAATTGCTGTCGCTTCGTGATCAACAGGATGCCCCTCTTTCATGGTCACCTTTTTGGGGCGACTTCAGACCCATCTAGGGTCCCCCTGGCAGGGCGAAACTAGCCGTGGGGAGCGGAGGTCCGCTCTCGCACGGCCATGCGCTACGTGCACAAAACCGGAAGTCCCCTTCTGAGCTTTTCCAATATTCCTGCAATATTTGGAATGACTACGTTGCTTCATTTATTGTTTTCTTCTTTGTCTGTTATGGAGCAGCTCCTGCCGGGTCTTTTTTGGAATTTGATGAAGGCCCACTTGGGATAGCCATGCATTCTTAGGGCTTCCATGTGTGTTTTAGTTCTTTTTCTTTCCCATCTTTGCTGGTAGGCAGGCCTTCAGCTTGGTGGTGTAGGGTTCTGATAAGTCCCATTTTGTGCTCCAGTGGGTGGTGAGAATCAAAATGTAAATATTGATCCATGTGTGGAGGTTTTCTGTAAACCTCAATGTTATGAATGTCCTTCCCCACCATCCAGTCAGAGCTGAAGAAGATTCTTGGATGAGAAGCGAAGCATCTTCAAAGAAGAACAAAGTCCAGTTGCCTTGTGAAAAAGCACCTTTGAGATAACTATGACCTGGATGACTGAGAATCCCCATAGACATCTATATCTTCATTTCATACTATCCCCAATTTTTCAGAATTATTCATTCAAATGAACGAATAAAACAGGAATCTACTCTTACCATAACACTATATACACATTGTTCAGAGCAGTAAATTGTCTATATATGCTTAGTGCTATATTAAAAATGGTAGAAGATGGTACTTAGGTCTGTGTGCATGCTTAAGATTTTTGGTCTAAATATATTAAGCCTGTCACAAGCCTCTGCCCCAACACTTTTCCTAAAAATTCTAAATTTATGATATTTATGATATAGATTCCCATATTGCAATATTTGATATATGTGCAGAATTGTGATTTTTGAAACCCAATTCTTGATGTAATTTTTCCAAAGTATAAATATTACACAAGCAACACATATACTTGCTATGAATACAAAAACAATTCTTTAATCTCTAAAATAAGAAAGAGGATGCCTGGCTATTTAAAAAAGAGAAAATAGGCAAAAGGTTAATTGCGAATGTCCCATTTGTACTTAGTCTGAACCAAAATATTAATCACTTTATTGAGGTAACAGACTACTTATTCATCCTTGCATTGGCCACAACACTTAGCAACTGCAAAATAATTCAATATGCATTAGAAATAAAATTCTAAAGTCAGAATTTCATACAGGCAACCATAGTCTCCAAATGTTTACAGTGTAGACTGTGAAAGCTCACTAAGCATATCACACATCATGTCTCAAATAGTGCACAAGATGCTGGAGAATGAGAATGCCAAAACAGAAAACTTAAATGCTGAGAAAGAAACAATTGTTAATGTACACATAACCACCAAAAGTCAGAAGATAATATTTGAAGGATTATTCACAGGAAAACTGTCATGAGAAAGTGTCTATGTATATATATTTATCCTAGATCACACACAAAATTACTTAAATCCTGTTACTCCTTTTTTCTTGTAAAGAAACTATATTCTGAATTTACTGGAAATAATGAGATGCAACCTCAGAATACTTAACCCCATTAAGTCAATAAGAAATCATGAATGTAAACAGAGTTTTAAAACTAATCTTTGCTTGAATTGGGCAAAAATGGTGGAGAATAATTTATGCCCAAAGAAAACAGCAAAAGAGGTTTGCCAGAAATGATAATCAGTGGAAATAAATCATTATAGAAAAAAAGTTCTTCTGGTATACTTTGAATCTTACCGTAATAGTTCAGCTGGAGAAGTAGAGACACAAAGATAAGATTCTTTTAATTTTTTAAAAAATCAATGGGCTAAAAGGGAATGTGTGCACGCACACATATTAACACAGATATATGCCAGAGAACATAAATAAGGGAGCAATATTCATGTATTTCAATCGCACAAATAATGCAGATGGAAATAGAGGCTATCCAAAAAAGACAAAGATGCCAGGCAATACTCTCACTCAATTAGAAGGGAATGCAAATTCACATGACCTGCCACTACATAAAATAGAAGATACTACATCCCAGTTTTCATACCAAATTCCTGCCAACTAGCTTAATTTAGGAAGATTAAGTGATAATAGGAAAAACTATTCAGGACCTAGAAATGAGTTGCCTAGAAAGGACATGGTCTTCCTGTTCATCATGAAGACTGCAGATTAAACAAGCCATTGAGCAAAGGACTTCTAAATTGTCAGCAAGTCTTATGAAATGCTGCTTCGTTTGAAGTAGAACATTTGTTAGCTGGCCTTAAACGGAAATAGTTTTAAAGATGGGGTACATAAAGTGGCGACTATCTTTTGATACTCTACTTTAACAGACTTGGATATTGACAATTCTCCATTTTTGCATGCACAGGGAAAGAATTAATCTAATATTAGCAGAACTGATTATACTTTTTCTTTTCTAAAGAAAACATGCAACCAAATCAGCTTAAGTAGAATTCCCTCCTATGTTTTAGAAATTTATCAGCAAGAAGACAACAGAAATCTTAGATGCCTCTAAAACACATCATCCAATATCTAAGCTTCAGGACAGTTACTGAATTTACAAAGGTAAGAAATAAGAGAGCTGACACTGCCAAAAATAAAGTATGCCTCAGGGAAGGTTCACTTACAAACTCCACTTCTACCAGAGAGTCAAAATGCAGTTTCTGGATTCTCTCAATTTATTTCTGTCTGTTAGAATGACTTAAAGAACAAAAATCAAGAGCCTCCATCGCCACATGAAATGATTTCTCATTAACATTTTAACATAAAAAACTTGGGATACAGATAGGTTCAAACACATTACAATTTCTAGAAGAATGCCAGGAACAGAAAGAGTGCAGCTTTAGGGAGGCACCACTACTTGTACCAGAGCCCCCTCCTTCTTGTGTTTCTGAAGTTGATTATGCGTACTACTAACAAAAAAAAAAAAAACTTTACCGGACAGACCACCAGTTGCTCCAAAGCCAACATCTGCTGAAATACAAAGTAGTTTTGAATGGCAAAATGGGAGACTTAAGAAACTGCACACAAACCCTATTAATTCCAGCAGGGGCAAGATGAATACAGCAATGTAACACCTCATTCTAAGCAAGGATAATTAGTCCGTCCATTACACCCATTCCACGTCTCATAGATAACAAGCCTTATGTTACCCTGAATTAAAGAGCTTTCTTCCTAAGGTCGATCTCGCTCTGTTCCTGCATGTAGGACTTCCTTCTGCTTCTTCTAGGCAGAAGGAAAGGATGGGCTCAAGATGGAATCCCAGCAAATGCCAAGCCTTGGCGGGGCCAGAGAGAACCCCGTATCCCACCCGCCCCATCTGCTATTACAGTAAGAGATTACACAATGAACACTACTCTAAAGGACTGAGCAAATGCCAAGTAGTAATGATGTCCCTTCTAAATCCTTTAGCCAATAGTTGGTTCTGGATCAGCTAAACCTGTACACTGCAGACCAGGAGGATTTCATTTAGTCAGCGGAACTGTAATATCGTAGCAGGCTGGCAAAAGGGTTCACTTTTGAGCCACGAGCAATCCAGAGACAGCACAGCAATTTGCTCTAGAGGTCCTGGCTGAAATAGCTGTAGCCATCAGGGCCAGTGGTTTCCTCTCGTGTGTACAGTTGTTTCTGGTATCGTGCTGTAACAGGAATGCCTCCTGGTATGCTGGGGAGCGAGACAGGGAAGGAACAACATTAGTTGTATATATATCTACCTACTGGAAGCTTAAATCAAGAACAAAAAGATATTGAAAAATCTCACAAGATTCCAGAAGGAGCCACTTCAAAAGAGCACATGCAATTTCATGTTAAAAAATTGTTCTATATATTATAAGTTGGAGTTTGTGATCAAAAGAGCATATTACCTAAGAAGGAATATTGCGAACTTTTGGCAGAAAGTCTCTTCTTCAACACAACTAAAGCTATAACCAGAAACTTTAACTTTGCATGTAACAGCTTGATATTTAGAGGACAGGATTTGTCAGCAAAGCTGAACAATTGCCACAGGCTTATAAATTTGGCAGATTGCTGCATTACCAGCACTCAGCAATCACTTAGTTTATGAACTATTTGATATTGTGAAAGAAGATCTTTTTAACAGAGTAAATTAGTAATTTGGGTAAACCAACAAAAAGAGATAATAAATAATAACAATGTGATCTATAATATATGTTAGGACAGAACAGAATTTCTTGCTCTCTACAGCCAGAAAACGCAATAGGACACTTTCCTGAGCAGCATTTTCTGTGTCAGGGTGAACAATCTTTGTGTACTTATTCTGTCCTGAAACTTTTTTTTGGCATAAGAACTTCAATAACGATGTGAAATAGCTACACCGTGCCACGTAACTGACCAAAAATAGGATTTCTGGCCTTTTCAGGAAAGTGGTCTTTATATTTAAAAAATCTTTTTTATTGCTTAATTAGCAAGCCTAAAAACAATGGAAAAAGGCATATGCAGTTGGTTTCTAGTGGGAAACTGCCAAATTTCAGCGGCACAACAGAAAGGAGTTATGGGGATCCAAAAAGGAACATGCAGTTTATGGCTCTTTGAAAAAGTTTTTTCTCCAATTAGGTTTCACACCAACACAGGTTTCATAAAATGTGATTTCCTCAATTAAGCAACTTGCCATTCATTAATGTTATTATTTGTTTGGTTCTATGTGAAGTATTCTAAAAAAAAATCTGTCCAAATGAGAAGCTCTCCCATTGGCAGGTACAATTAAAAGACCAAAACTATTCAACTGATTTGTTCTGAGACAACTTGACTTCAGAGGACTAAAAACTGATTCGCTCAAGGAAACTGAAGACGTTTATTATTTATAGATTCATACAGTGTGTTTCCACACAGGCCCGAGTTCTTTACCAATAGCAGTTTCTCTACGTTACAAGTAGTCCTTGATTTACAATGGCAACTGGGACCAAAAAATCAACCATTGAGCAATGCAGTTATAATGTGTGACATCATGTGACTGCATTGCTCAGCAACAGCAATCCCTGCAATCCCTGTTACTATTGTTGTGAGCACCTCTTCAAAACTCTCTACTGGCTTCCAACAACTTATAAGAAAATGGAGAAGCCAGCAGATAGCTGCAAGTCCCAAGCAGCTCACAAGCAGGCTAGCAGGCAGATAAATGGCTGCTGCCCAGTGGGAGAGGAAGCGAGAGGTTCATGGGTGGCTGGCGAGATGTGGTATGAGTATGAGGCTCAGAGAAGCTGCACAAGGTTACAAGAATGGTGGGGGAGGCACAGTGCAAGTGCAGCAGGGCTTGGGGTGACTTTTGCTGTATGGGAACAGTGCGCAAATGTCCGGCGAGACAGTGCAAGTGTGAAGCTTGGGAAGGCTGCACAAGCAGCAGAGGAGGTGTGACGTGAATGCAATGGGACTTGGGATAGCTGCTGCCACATGGGCAGGGTGTGTGAGGGTGCATGATTGGCCAGGTACAGTAAGACAGTAAGCAACATTCAAGCATCCCAAAGGGCACAGGAGTGGTTAGGAGGCAAGCAAAGGCCAAAGGCATGAACCTATGTAGTCTTATCTCCTTCAATCCAGAAAGCACAGTCACAGCCCCATGAATTCCCATTTAGCGACCTCTTCACTTGGCTGAGTTGCTAGTCTCAGGGTTAGTGAGCGAGGACTACACTATCTCTACTCTGGCTGGATTATTAGTATCGCCGTTCCTGTGCTTACATTTGTTCCAGAGCATTGGGAGCAAATTTGGAGCAGGCAAAAAGGATGGTGTGACAACAGAAATTCAATTCAGGGAATAAAGAAATATCTGTTTAATGCTGAATGTAATGAATTATCAGAATCAGAATAGAGCTGAAAGGGACCTTGGAGGTCTTCTAGCCCAGCCCCCAGCTCAAGCAAGAGATCCTATACCATTTCAGACAAGTGACTGTCCAGTCTCTTCTTAAAAACCTCCAGTGATGGAGCGCCCACAATTTCTGTAGGCAAGCTGTTCCACTGGTTAATTGTCCTCACTGATAGGAAGTTTCTTCTTAATTCCAGGTTGCTTCTCTCTTTGGTCAGTTTCCAACCATTGATTCTTGTCTTGCCCTCTGGTGCTTTGGAGAATAGTTTGACGCCCTCTTCTTTGTGGCAGCCCCTCAAATACTGGAATACTGCTATCATGTCGCCCTTGTTTCTTCTTTTTTTTAGACTAGCCAAACCCAGGTTCTGCAGCCGTTCTTCATATGTTTTAGTCTCCAGGCCTTTGATCATCTTAGTTGCCTTTCTTTGCACTTTTTCCAGAGTCTCGACATCTTTTTTGCAATGTGGTAACCAAAACTGGATGCGGTATTCCATGTATGGTCTTACGAAAGCTTTATAAAGTGATACTAATATTCCATGTGATTTTGATTCTATGCCTCTGATTATACAACCAAGGATTGTATTAGCTTTTTTTGGCTACTGCTGCACACTGCTGACTCATATTTAAGTGATTGTCCACTAGGGCTCCAGTTACTATTTTTGAGCCAGGTTTCACCTAATCTGTACTTGTACCTTTTGGTTTTTCCTGCTCAGGTGTAAAACCTTGCTTTTCTCCACATTAAATTTCATTTTGTTGGATAGGGCCTATTCTTCAAGTTTGTCAAGATCTTTTTGGATCCTGAGCTTGTCTTCTGAGGTGTTGGCTATTCCTGCCAGTTTAGTATCAACTGCAAATTTGATGAGTTCTCCTTCTATTCCCTCAGCTAAGTCATTTGAAGAGTAGTGGGCCTAAAACGGAACCCTGTGGTACCCACTGCTTCCTTCCTTCCATGTACATGTAGTACCATTAAGGACTACTCGTTGAGTACGGTTTGTCAACCAGTTACAAATCCATCTGGTGGTGATGCTGTCTATCCCACATTTTTCTAGCTTACCAAGAAGTAGATTGTGGTCTACTTTGTCAAATGCCTTGATGAAGTCTAAATATACTATATCCACAGCATTTCGCTGCTCTACTAATTTAGTCACTTTGTCAAAGAATGAAATAAAATTGGTTTGGCATGATGTGTTTTTAACAAACCCGTGCTTGCTACTAGTTATAACTTTATTTGTTTCTAGATGTTCACAGATACATTTTTTTATTTTCCCCCCACTTTCTTCCCAGGTGTTGATGTTAGGCTGATTGGTCTGTAGTTTCCTGGGTCTCTTTTTTTCCTTTTTGAGGATGGGAACCACATCAGCTCTTTTTAGGAATATTCAACTGTGTGGCCTTATAAAAGGAAAGCATATTAATTCAATTTAATAAAGGGATGCATAACCTTTATTACCACCAAGCATTACCACCATACATAACACAATTCAGTGATCACATCTGAAAATTACATCAATTATTTTAGATAAAAAAAAATAAAGCACTTACTGGTTCTTGTGTTTGAAGCCACTGATGTGAGCTTGATACTGCTCTATAGAATTCAGTACTATGTTACAGTCATTGCAGGGATATCCCTTTCCAGCTGAAAATGTCATAAAATTTGAGCATCAAATTAACTGAATTAAAGAGCCAGGTCGATATAATTAACCGTAAAGAGACATTTACAATGACTCTATGTACTGTGATGCTAGGAATTCTAAGCAGTGTCACAGTCATTGCCAGTTTAATTTACACAGCAGAGCAGATTTCTGGTCATATATCCAAGTTTCCTATTTTTTAATTATAGCATCTGCATGGAGTTCAAAACTTAATTGGAACATTAATGCTGTGCTGTTTTCAGGATTTAAATGTATGTTTTCAAACAAACAAAAGAATTGTTACCGCGGTATATATGGGTGTGTTCAATCTGGAAATAGGCATCTGAGAGGAGATTAACATTACTGTCTTTCAAAGAGCTGCTCCCATAAAGCTCAGAGCCTACCATGATTGCAATGGTATTAAAAAAAATTAATAATGGGAGTACTGATCGCTGATCTCCTAAAGCACGATTCTTTATGAAAACTGTAGAACTCCTGCTGCAGAGCTATTTTTTTTTTGCATTACTCTCATTCTCAGATCCTTAAACTATACCAGAAGGAAAGCGAACATTTGTTGTTGTTAAAAAAACCTGTTAAATGGAATGTGACACAAACACACTATTCCAAATTGTAGTATTATATTTTTCAATTCATCTGTTTCTGGTTATGTTAGAAATATTTTCCTTAGTAAGAATTGCAAGCAACATATTCAAATGAATATTTTGCCATGTAGTTTATACTGAATGTTTGAAAAAGGCCAAAAAAAAAAAGACACATCTGTCAGATTCCCTGGGAATTATAATAATTTTAAAGGCAAGAAATATGTAAAGGTTCTCTTCCCATTCCAGAGGAAAAGAATGAAGAATGGCAACAGCGGAACAGAGAAAATGTTGATTCTTAAAACATCTACTAAAATCATTACAATGTGCTATATTTCTGAATGATTCCTTATAACTAACAAGATCAACCATTTTTAAAATCAACAGGATAGAAGTTGCAGATTAGACAATTGTAAAATTCTCATTATGGAAGCCTTTAAATAATGCTCCTCTTGGTTGCTATTTCCCCTCCTGTGAACTCCAGTAACATCCAATTATAAATCTATCTAATACAGGGGTGTCAAACTCGCCACGTCACATGATGTGTCACGATATATCACAACTATTCCCCCATTGCCGGAGCTGGGGTGGGCGCGGTTTCGGCATGATGCATCCGGCCTGCGGGTTGGCTGTTTGACACTCCTGATCTAATAGGTATCTTTTCAACACTAACAGGTAACAGGCCATGTGGACAGACATATGCACCACCCCTTGCAATGAACCTGTTTAGTTATTCAAAATGAATATTTAAAAATAGCGATGCTCTATTTATTCTGCTATTCATGCCTAGAAAGGATTAGAAATTTTCTAATTTTGGATATCAATATTCTAGAAAAGTGAGAGACCAGAAAACCTCTAGGAAAGCTACAAGAAAATAAATCATTTGAAGGCAGAAAGAAAAATAATAAAATTATAAATTTTGTGAAAAAATAATTAAAGGAATTCATTATTATTTCAACAAGTTTCAATAACTGTTCATTCCATCTACTGAGAAAACACATTTTGAATTTTGGGAAAAAAGAAAATAAGATTTAAGCCATCAATTTGTATTTGACTTTTTCCTTGGAGGATTTCAAGATTAGACTAGTGAGATAGATATATTAGTTATGAAATGAATCAGTGTCTGCCTGGCAAATTGTTATGGAAGCACAAGGTAATGTTTGCTTATCTAGTATTTTCCATCCATCCATCCAGGATTGCTGTTGCCAAGCAATGCGATCATCTTGCTTTATAACCACATCACTCAATGACAGAAATTCACTGCCATCATAACTTGAGGGCTATCTATACTTAAAAAAAAAGGGATAAATGAAGATAAATATTTGGGAAGAAGATGTTTGTGGTATTACTGGCACTCACAAGATTGAGTAGTTGTACTGTAAGTCAAGGATTACCTATAAAAACAAACACTTAATGGGTAATTAGGATGATAATTCTATCACAGATCTCTGCAAAGCAAGTAGGGAGTTGGAGGAATACAAATAAATGAATCAGAATCTTCAACTTGAAGTAAGATAAACAGCACATACAGAGGCACAAAACTGGGCAACCTGGGTTCTTATCAGATAAAAGGAGCAACAAATGGAAGTTAATCTCTCTGCCTGGAAATATTTCAGGATGGGATAGATGAGAATCATTCCAGAACCTCTGTAAAGGGAGGAACAGAGAAGCATACAGCTGAAGGGAGTAGTGTGTCTGAGGTACGCTCCTTCTGAAGCTTCAGTATGGTAATCGACCGGTTAATAGGAGGCTAGAGAAAATCTTTTGGAAGAATCCTCCAAATTACAGAATTAAATGCTAGGCTTAGATTAGATTGAAGCTCCATTCCACAAATTATTGTTTTATTTGCCATAGTTATTTTTAAACATTTCTTTAAAAAGATATTTTTACCAATTTGATATAATTTTGAGAGGTCTATCTTTCTGGTACATGTATGATTTTCCTATTCATTTTTATTTAAGCCGTCACCTGGGCAGACTATCAGGACACTCTGTTTTTATATTGATAATTTTAAAAATTGTAGTCTCATGTGGCTGCCAAGAATTTCCTATCCAAATTACTGACAAGTTCTATAATTTGTTTTTAAAAAGTATATTTTGCCAACTGTTAATTCTTCATATGCTCATTTTATTTTACTTACATCTTCATGAATCATTTTGCTTAATTATGAATTCTAGTTTACCTCTGAACTACCAAATGTTATCCTTATTTTGACATGCTTTCTACTTACAGTAATGGTATGGATCATTTGTATCACTGTCAACATTTAAATTTCCCACTTTTTATTTATTCTTTTTGGATACATTGCATGTACATTATTCCTCTTCATTTTCTTTCTAACAAAAACCTTCCACACCAGATTGTAGCACTATAAATACTGAAGCCATATTTTTGCAGCTCATGAAAAATTAAAAATTAGATGTAGAAATTCCCCCACCCACCGTTGTCTCTCTTAGCATTGGCCTCAGCCCTCTTGCTCTCCTTTTAGTGTCCAACTAGATTTGGGAGAATTTTAAAGGCATATGTGAGAAACAGAAGCTTCTTTACCCAAGCCCAGAATTTTCAGGATGTCTCGTCTAATTCTCCCCTCATCTTGAAGGAACAGTTCCAACCTAATCACTCTGCACATGAACACACCCACTGTGCAGAATATAAGAGTATATTTTGTTTCCAATTACATAATACAGGCAGTCCTCGACTTACGTTCGTTTAGTGATCATTTGAAGTTACAACGGCACTGGAAAAAGTGACTTATGACTGTTTTTCACACATAGGGCCATTCTAGCATCCCCATGATCAGGTGATCAAATGTCAGACTCTTGGCAACTGACTCAGTGATTCACTTAACAATTGTGCAAGGAAGGTCGTAAAATGGAGCAACATTCACTTAACAAATGTCTCACTTAGCCACATAAATTTGGGGCTCCTAAGTCGAGGACTACCTGTAACAAAAGTGAAGCAGCCCACTATCACGTAAGACATTAAAAACAAATGGTTAGTTATGGCATTATCAACATGTACAATGGAGTCTGTTCTTTATTCTGAAAGCCTTCTATAAAACACTCACCATTGGAGACAGCTGGTTCCTCGGGAGTTCTCCCATAGTGTGCCATCAGCTTAAGCTTGGTTTCCTGCTTTTTGTGTTTCTTGCCGACATAGTGTTGTTTTGCCATCAGTGGATTATTGAATGTAGCATGGCAGAGATTGCAGAATTTGTCTGGGTCAGAAGTGTTTTGATTCTCTTCATTAGAGGACGCGGTAGTGGGAAGAAGATTAATAGGCTCTTTCTGAATGGGTAAAACTGTTGCAAATATAATTCAAAAGATAAAAACAAAAAACAAAAAATTAGAGGAAAAATAAAAGCATATTTTCACAAAACCAGAACCACAGTATCCTCACAAGGCCATACATTTCCATTCTTATTCTGCATAAAGGTTAAATGTTCTTAGCACATGCACACGTATACAGGTTGCAAAACAAATAATCTGAAATAGCAAAATGATCAAGGGTATGTATTTTGTGTGCTTCTATCTCTCAGGCATTTTACCATTGTTATCAGTCATCAGACTTGGGACATCAGTGTGCAAACTCTCAACTTAATATATATATGCTCTTGAACCTTATTATGTAGAGGACAGGGACTGCTGGATAGGGTTTGTACTATAAGGTATATAAACCCTAGACTATTCTGATGAGAGGTTTTTTTTCCCACAATGCCAGGAGAAAACTCCTCTGTACCTTCCTGATCATACCTTCTGTTTTAGGAGAGTGCAGCTTCAGTTTCAAATTCTTGGCATGAGTCTTGCCTAAGTAGTGAGAATTAGCCACAACAGGTGAAGAAAAGGTCATGTTACAGATGGGGCAGCATTTGTTCCTGTCTTCACCGTTACTGCTCTGTTGCTTGTAAAAAGGAACACAGACATTTATTGGGATTGAAGGGACAAAAGGAAAGCATATCAAAATGTCCCATGTTCAAAAACTGGAACTTAAATGAAACTGTTAGCATGGGTTCACACCACTTTTTTACTAAATATCGTCCTCTTTATTTAAAGCAGAGAGTGAAATTAGCACAGAATTATTCAAGTAAAGACCTAATATGTTGTAAAATGGAAATAATTTACTAGTAGGCTCTTATCATCAAACAAATTGATGCAACAAGAGAGCGCTTTAGTTGAAAATAGGTTTATTATGTTTCTGTAGCAATATTAATTCACAATTGTCTCTGAATTGTAGTCTTCTAATAAGCTTTTTAAATTCATCTTCATTGAAGGCAGGATTAAATGTTTTTGCAACAATGCCCAATGTCAAAAATTCTCTCTGGAACATTATATTATTGGCCAAGACTTGGTGCACCGAACGCACCTGACGGATTTTCTATAAAAATAAATGTACAATGTGCTTATTCTTCTTTGGAGTGCTTACATTACCTGCTCTGTTTCCAGCTTTATTTTTTTATTCTGACTGAATTCCTCTTCCACATGGATAGCCATGTATCTCCGAACTTTGTTTGCATGCTTCTTACTCTGAAGGAAGATAACAGAAGACAAGAATGCTAAGCACACCTAGGGATCTTTTATACACATATCAGCAATTTCAACAGCTATCTCTAGTTTAAACCACACCTGATAATGAGCAAGCTTCTGAGATTCAGAGATGAGCACCGCGCTACATACTTTGCACTGGGTGTCGGTGAAGATGTGGCTATTTTCTTTGATCATCCGATCCACTGTAAAAGGCAAAAACATCATTACATACGTATATATACGTAAATGTCAACTTGTGTAAATAATTTAAAAACTACGAATTCTTGCAGTCACCTAGCAATCTTCACGGCCTTTCCAGAATAACACAGAACTCAAATATTCTTTGCTTTCTGACAAATATGAGTTAGATGTTCTGAAATGACAATTTTAATCCCTTAATCAGAAAAAAGCAAATACTTTTTGAGAAAAAAAAATATTTTACTCATTACATTTATTTAACTCAACTGAACAAAAAATAGTATCCTTGAGGTTGAGCTTGACTCCTGATGATTTCGTGTTCACATAGTTTCTTGGTAACAATCTAGAAATAGCTTGCCACTGCCTTCTCTTCCACTTGTAAACAAAATAATTTTAAGACAGCACAATTAAAGGCTCAACATTTCTTTCATTTTAAATATAATGCCAATGCTTTCATTAGTCTTCAGCTAAAAAAAATATCACCTGGTCAATGGAAGTCTTTCTGTAAGAAACTACATTTCTAGCATTGTTTCTGGCTTATAAATCTTCAACATTTAACATCTCACATTGTGTCAAGAACAAAAAGATTCATTTCATTGGCTGTTTTGACAATATGTGTAATGGTCAATGTAAGTATGTAACTATCCTACACCAAATAACCGCTGTGTACACATGGACTGAGAAGATGAAAAAAAAAAGTGTGAATAGAGAATCTCATCTATCATTGATCTGTAATTCTGTACAAACACAACCCATTTTACAAACTCCAGCAAATCACCACATTGATACAACAAATTACAAATACTGCTGTTAACAACATCAGGGGGGAAAAAATCATCTGAATTATATTTACTTGTGGCAGTAGTAGAACAGAGTAAGGATTACCCGCAGAGAACAAGAATTTGTGGCAATTTTATAAAGTTAACAGATTGTACAATAAGTCTTGTAGATTAATGTCTGCTTTGTCATTTTTGTTTTTATAAAGATTACGGGAGCAAACAGAATCCTGGAACACACGATGCTCATTTCTGATGCAAAAATCTATTTAATAGAAAAGATTCACACTTAATACCGGTAATAGGGAACAGCCTTTCTAACCCTGTTGACAACTGTTACCTGATAAGCATTCCAATAGCTTGTATTAATGATTAGTGAAAATCCACCAACTGTATCTCTTTTCAGTTTAGATTTGGACAGACATTCCCCTTACCTATTTTTAAACTTTGGAAGAGTCCAAAGTTCAAAATAAGGAAGTAGTTATATATTATCAATTCAGACAGAAAATATAAGCTATCTGGGGACGCGAGTTCTAAGAAGGTTGCCATTACTACATGTGCAAATAAATCCATGTTACATATGATAACATACAAATTCTCTACTACTTGTCACAAGAGGTCCAGCTCTTCTCACTCAACCCCTTTGCCTTATTGTAATCTTCAAAATTTTTCTAATGTCCAGTGCACTTGGAAGAATAACACCTGTGCTTATCCATTTTGATTTGATTTATGCTGAGGATGAGAACTAGACCATGTGTATTCATGGCTGGGATTCAGAGGAACTATTTATAGGGGATCTTATCTTTTCTGAAGAAGTCATTTTAAAAGACAGTGTTGAAGATCTCTTACTTATTGACAGAGAAGGTAAACTGGACCTACTGAAATGTTCTGATAATCAAGACAAATTCTTAGGCTTAAAATTCATTTTTATTTTGTAACCAGCACACTTGAATTCGAATTCTATCAAAAATAAGATCAATCCAATCATTGTGAAATCTGCTCATTACTGATGTAGAACTGTTAAATTCACACTTTAAATTGTGTCCCAAAGTGGACCAGTATGTCTATCACATGTAAGGTTAAAAGCAAGGAGACAACGTCTGGTATTCTAAAATAATTACAATGTCTGCAATTGTTTCTGTCCTTTCTTAGTATCAAATCTATGTCAATAGACTTTGATGACTTCATGCAGAGCTTCATAGAAGCTTCAAATCTACTGGACCAGGGGTGTCAAACTCGCGACCTCACATGTGACTTTTTTATTGCGACTTTTTTCCCATTGCCAGCAAAGTGTGACGCATCCAGCCCGTGGGCCGGCAGTTTGACACCCCTGTACTGGACTATAGTTCCTAGATGTAAGAAAGGAAAGTAATATCCTTCCAAGTGTTGAATTACAATGACCAACATTCCTCATCATTTATCATGCTGGCTGGATTTCTAAGAGCCAATATTTCAGCTGTAATTGAAAGATCTCATATTTTCAATCTTAATTTAGACCAGGGGTAGTCAACCTTGGCTCTTTTATGACTCGTGGACTTCAACTCCCAGAATTCCTGAGCCAGCACAGCTGGCTCAGGAATTCTGGGAGTTGAAGTCCACGAGTCATAAAAGAGCCAAGGTTGACTACCCCTGATTTAGACAATGATGATTTTACTGATTTTACACTATAACATTTTCCCAGCCCTATGCTTTGGAAAAAAATATTTAATTAATACTGAAGACAACTTGTAATCTTTCATTTTCAAGGGCCTAACTCACTATACCGATTAAATAACAAATGGTACTATATTAATTTAGGTAAGCAAAATGCAGAAAACCTATAGATTTATGCAGATACACATTAGAGGTATAGATATTTAGCATATATTATTAGAGGTGAAATTATCCAATTTGATTCTACAGAATGTAACTTAAGATGTAAAATTAAAAAGGCTTATTTAAACAATTATACCCATATGATTCGATTGAACATTCATTTCATTTGTTTATTAAATTTTTATGCCGCCATCTCCCGTATAAGGTGACTTTGGGCACCTTACAGGTTATAAAACAAGTAAAAAATAGTTAAAGCATTAACATAACACAGAATTAAAATATTATTAAGAACTATACTGAACTATACTATAACATGAATTAACAGAAGAATACCAGTACATTCTTGGGAGGGTATTTTTCTTAAAATGTAAGATAAAATACGATACAAAACTGCTCTTCATGCTGCTGTTTATATTAAAAATGATAAGAGAATATCAGTGATGAGCTAACTTTAATTTTGAACAAAATAACTGCACGGTCCACTTATGGTCACCTCCCCCCAGCAGCTTTCTATGAGACTGCAAAGGGAACAATATGCTCTTCCTATCTAATTAGCTAATGAAGAGAAGGATCAGGGTGATATGATAGCAGTTTTCCAGTACTTGAGGGGCTGTCACAGAGAAGAGGGGGCCAATCTATTCTCCAAAGTACTTGAGGGCAGAACAAGAAGTAATGGATTGCAGCTTATTGAAGAAAGATTCAATCTAGACTTTAGAAAAAATTTCCTGTCAGCCAGAAGAATTAATCAGTAGAACTGCTTGCCTCCAGAAATTGTGAGTGCTTCATCACTGGAGGTTTTAAAGAAAAGATTGGCAACCATTTGTCTGAAATGGCATAGGGTCTCCTGCTTAAGTAGTGGGTTGGACTAGAAGCCCTCCAAGGACTCTTCCAACTGTTACGCTCTATTTTACGATACCAACAGGACAAAAATAATTGGCTAGGTGGAGCTTAGAATATAAATAACATTTTAATAATTGAATAGGTAAACACATTTTGCCTTTCTCACTGCAAAGAAGCATGCCCATATAAATGTAAGAATATGTATATAAATAAATATCCAACTAGCACAGTAAACAAAACAAATACACTAGGAAAAAGTACCTTTCTGGTCACCAAAAGATGAACCCAACAATCTCTTCTAGGTAGAGCGCAATTTTTAGACCTTTTTCCTGTCCTGCAGAAGAAAGTCCTTGCCTTTCAATTGCACATACTGATTTCAGCTGAGTATAGTTCCATTTTGCTACACACCAGAAAAATTAGAAAACCAAACTGTGTGTAAATAGTTAGCAAATACACTACTGTTAACTGATGGTTCCATAATTTCTTAAATCGACTCTGATCCCGTCCTCTTTTATAAGACAGGACTGTTAGGTCTATCTTTCAGTAACAAGACAGGTAGTTCAGAATTAAGGCCTACTACTTTCTTGATCACTGAAGATGGAGCCAATAGGACATGGATATACTATACATTCCTATGGAGAGTCAATAGAGTTTAAAGTATCTTCTGTAGCAATATTTACTCGAAGGTTCAAACTTGTCTATTTTATGTTAAATGAATGCACGTATGTCTGCTTGGGTTACTGTCCTACAAATGTAGATCAGGACTGGTAGCTAATGGGGACAGTTCAGGAATACACTATCATATCCGGTAATCCATTGCTTTCTTCATCCATAACTCCTTCTCCCTGGTTTTGAAGGTGAGTAAAAGCAGCTTCTTCAATTTTCTTGTCAATTAAAGAGCCTGTCCCCACCAAGCAGACTCTAATACCCACTTATATCTGCATGTGTGCTCCATGATGCAACTGCATTAGTTTTTTGTTTTTTTTTGCAGTTGTCTGCCCACCTGGCAAATGACAGCATTAATTTGAGGAACATTTTCTTTGCATCTTCTCTATCTTTGTGGAAGCATGTCTTGTTAGTGGACCTGAAAACTCCAGCAACTGTTTCCCTATCCTGCTTTTTGCTCAAATAACGCTTAAGGTAAGATCTCTAGGCCAAAAGGATTAAGTTGGTCTTCTTTAATACTTTCTCTCCCCCTTCACAAGGGCTTAAGGATTTTTTTTCTTCTTTCTATTAGAATGGAATTAACAAATATTCCAAATATTTTTTTAACGAATCAATGCTTAACTGAGTTGTAGGCTCCTAGTTGGTAATCCACCAGCTAATCAGAATCAGCAATGCACACCCAAAGCCACAGAAGGTAAGTACTGTTAGTCTCATCAAGGGATGGTTCAGATGCCAGAAGGTCACTAATATTAGTGTAATCCAATGTTCACCTAGATCACCTTGTATCCCACTTGTGGAGAATGAGAGGCTGCCATAGGGTTGTTATAGTTGAAGAGATCTGGCACTTGTCCACTGCTCATTTGCTACCTAAAAGCGCCTCTGACTGATGCAGGCGTGAGTGCTCTTGGGTCTGCTCAAATATAGATCTATGAAGCTATAATATCATTTTTGCCCCAGCATTCTCTTAAATTCTTAGTCTCCAAATGGCTTTTCTACTGTAGCTGTTTTTGGTGTGCTCATCTACCATACTTGCCAAAGTTCTTCCCATTGCAGTGCTGGTACCAAATATTTATGATTTGTGAAGCTTCAGCTATGACTTGAATTCTTTCCTTTCTCTTTGCAGTCCTCAACGTAACGCTAAGAGAAAAGTCACTGCTTCTTCTAGTCAACAAAACTAAAGACTGAAATGAAGGAGTTTTCTCCATGACATAGGAAGAAGTCTTGAGAACTTCTTCCTAGAAGAGGTAAAGTTAAATCTTCACTATCAGCTCCATCTTTGGTAACCAAGAAAGATGCATTTAAAATATATCAGTAGCATTAAGTGCATCATTTAAAGAGATGAAAAGATTTCTAGGTTGAAAATTGGCAACTCTAATAAACAAAGAAAACATAGCATCAGGTACAATTAACCTTTACATTTCTGCATTTACTGCATCACCGCATAATTACCATCTTCCTATTTCATTTTTCCCACTTAAATTTCCTCATAACTTAATTACCATAGTAATCCATCCATCCTTCTTTGATTTGGTACCACCTCTACATTTACTTTTTGAGTTTGATTCTAGTGTGTAATGAAAGATTAAATGAAAGACTTGGCCCTGAAAAGGTTGGCTATTCCAGATTTATATATTATCTAAATCAAATCAGATCCATGGTGTTCTAGAACAGGCAACATACCCATAGAATTGTCAGCCAAGGGGCATAATCTGTAGCTATTACTATATGTGCTTAACTATTATTAGATGTGTCCTCACTACTGATTCATCTGTGATGTAAAGAGATTTCCCTGTAAGATATTAGCATTCTTCTATGATAAGCCTGCAAAGAAATCTGGAACATTGGCAGGAAAAAATGCCCATCTGGAGCAATACTATTTCTTTACCAAGTAACAAGTCTCTTTTAAGTTTTCAGAAATCACTTTTTCAATGTAACTCTTTCAGTTTCTAATTTATGACCTGTTAAAATATCTCTTATACTTTCCATTCCTTTTAGCACAACACAGTGCTTTCCAGACATTAGGGACAAGACATATCTCCCCAATATGTGTTGTAATCTGACACATTTAAAGAGCAACAATTTGGGAAAAGCTCTTTTGGGATTTCACTCTGGAAGTTCGGCTTATATGTACAATGAGATAGGCAATATATCAAGTAGGATAAAACCCAATGCCAGGACTAGCAATAGTCAACGAACCACACAAAATTGACTCTATTGATTTAGAAAAGATTATAAATATATAAGGTAGCTTTTATCCCTCATGTTTGGATTATAATTCTTATCAGCATCAGCTATCATGGCCATTATTCGCTGGAGATGATGAAGTTTCACAGGTTCACTCTTCTGGAAGATCCCAGGTGGAGGGAGGACGTTATAAACCACAGGGAAAGAACATTTCTCTCATCACACCACTAAACTTCCTGAGACACTAGTTCTAAAGTTGTGGACAAAGAGATGAGTGCCGTTTCCCTAGTACAGGGCTTTTCAACCAGTGGTACGGGTACCACCTGTGGTACATTGGCACCTGGCAGGTGGTACGCGACCATCCTAGAAAAGTGGTAGAGGGGGAGGGGAATGAGCTGAACCAGTGGCAGCACCGCACAAGCCTGAGCGAGAGATGGCTGGAGATGCAGGGCTGTCAGGGCTGAGCGGAAGCGCCAGGATCAGTACCGCTTTCCAGATGATCGGCGCTTCTTTGGGGCTGTCAGGGCTCAGTGGAAGCGCCAGGATCAGCGCCAGGCTCCAACTGGAGCTTGGCTCTGATCCTGGTGTTTCTGCTGAACCCTGAAGAAGCACCAATCAACTGGAATGTTGCAGCATCTCCAGGGTCTTGTGATTTACATTCAGATGCTTGGCAACTGATTCATATTTATGACAGTCACAGTGTCCCAGGGTCATGTGAAGTGACCAAAACCTGCTGCAACCACCCAGCAGACGGGGGGGGGAATAAAACCCAAACACTCCCCCACCCCACCCTAGCTGCCAATCCTCAACAGAAATGGTCACAACAATGAAAACCTCAGACAGGAGGAAGAGCACGGCCAGGTGGGCAGGCAGGTGTCTTGCTCAGCTGTGGCTTGCCGGGCACTTTTTTCAGTGCCATTGTAACTTGGAAGAGTCACTAAGCAAACTATTGTAAGTCGAGGACTACCTGTACTTTATCATTTTTTTCCTCTTTTTGGGGGGGTCATCAAGTTTTTGACACCTTGCTAGGCGACTGATGGTACTCAGATGTTGCCATATCCTAAAAGTGGTACAATGGGTGAAAAGGTTGAAAAGCCCTGCCCTAGTACAATGGAAACGGTGCACTCTTACACCATCTGAACAAGTAACGGATGGAGCGTTACGTTTCGACTCAAATAATCAGATTTCCGACTTCTTGTCATGACTAATTTTTGTTTTAATCTCAAAAGTGTCCTCGAATTTCGTATCTGCGGGCTGTCGCCGGTACCGAATGCAAACAAAAGTCTCCGGAGCTCAGCTTGGCAAAGAGCTGGAAATGTTGTGAAGCACCCGCGGAGGAGGAGGCAGAAAGCAATCCACGAGCGGGGAAGCACGTTTGGAGCGGCGCCCGTTCTGCACGTTTGATATGCGGGGGAAGGATCAGCAACCGGTCCCAATCCTGAAGCCCCGCCTGAGAGCGCGGGGAAAGGGCAATGGCCATCATCCATCCCCAAGTCCTACTTTTTTTGACGCAACACTGTACGCTTATAGGAACAGGTAGGAAGATAAGGTACAAGACACCGGTCCTCCGCAACAGCAAGGCAGAACCACCCCAGCCTCACCTGCCTCCTTTCCCACCGGCAAGGCTGAAGCGTCTCCGTTGCTACCCGCTTCGTCCGCCATCTTTCTCCAGCGTCGCCGCCCCCGAAGTGTCTGTCTTCTCCCAGAACTCCGAAATATCGCGAGAGGCCCCGAACCAAAGGGACGTAACAGTAACGCGAGAGTCCGCTTTCTCAATCGGGAGATCGAAAAAAAATCGAAGTGGGAGGTCTCTGTTCTCGCGATGCTTGATTCAAAAGCCTGGGAAATTGAGCACGTGACTGAAGCTGAGTCTTACTAGTGCCCGGAGATGGGCGGATGTTCTGCGGTTCCGGCGGGAAGGGAAATTTGCCTTTAATTCGGAACAGTCAACTGTTTAAAGTTCTTTAGAAACGTATATATTTCGTGCAGTGCATGAAAGGACTAATGAATTTTGGTTGTATATCTCAAATGTGCATTCTCATGTACCTAGGAATCCTTGTGTGAATTCTGATTAAAACTGTTAATCTGAAACCCTTGCGGGAGTGAAAAAACGATTATAATCCCATGTCATATTTAAGACAAGCACGGAAAGCCAGGAATAATGCTGTTAAATGAGTATAAAGAACAATGCCGAATTGTATTCAAGGGCAACGCTGGTCAGAATCCTAGAAGACTCTCATTTTCCAGTATTGGGAGGTAAGCGAGAGAAAAAAAAAGCTTCGAGAAAAACAAGCCACTCAGCCGTATCGAGTGCACAGCACCGTAACTCTTTAACACTTTGCAATAGTGGCGAATATCTGTAGCTCGGGTGTAGGATGAGGATGAAGGTTCATTCTCTGAGCTTGTGGGTTGGTTTCTGAATGTTTCGTTACCAAGCTAGATAACATCTTCAGGAAGTTTAGGGGATGGCACCGACATCCCAAACTCTGCTGAAGATGTTACCTAGCCTGGTTAACGAAACGTTCAGAAACCAACCCACAAGCTCGAACCTTCACCCTCATCATAACACTTTACTGCGGAAAAGAGGAAGGTTACAATCCCAAACCAAACGGCAACAAAACCAGACGGTCTGCCTTCAATTCCAGCCCAATGACCGAACCGAGGCTCGAAGGGACGCTCCCTCCCCAAAGGCGAGCGCGACCCAAGTTCCCGCCTGTTCACAGGGTACGCGGATCGTCATGTGACCCTTTTCCGCAACAAGCCCTTCATCTTAGCTACGGGAGTTGAAGCTCCCGGAGCCAACATGAATATGGGCAAAAGGCCCGCTGTTGGCTGCCTTTGAGTCTGCCGGCGAGAAGAAGCAGAGTCCGGGATTTCTCGTTGCCTCCTGGCAGAGTTGAATGGGGAGGGAAAGGGTGGGGAATGACAGAGGCCCGGTGTGGGGAGGGACTGGATCGGTGAGTAGAGTAATAATCCCTTCGTGCTCATCCCGACCCGCCAAATTCGCTTGACGATCTGCCTTTCGGTGAAATCTCCTGACATCTCGAGATCTTCTCCCAGGACTGGTAGTCCCTGCAGAGTGAATCCTGTGAGCCTGGCTTTTTTTGGGGAGTGGGGGGGGGAGGGAATTGCAATCTTTCTGGTTCACTTTTTCCGCCAAAGCAGGACGAGAAAGTTTGTGGGGGTGGGGGTCGCTGACGCAGAAATCGTCAGAAAAAGCTTCTCATAGGACAAAAGCTATGTGTGGTCTGTGTATGAATGTAATGTAAAGGCACAGCTGTAAGAGTCCTTTCGGAAATGAGCCTCCAGAGTAATAAGATTATCACATTTATTAAATCAATTGGCTCATTCGATTTAAAAGTCACGTCCTTTCGGCCCTTATCCTGCTTATTATTTAATCTCTGTGTGCTTCGATTACTTTTCTCGCACTGGTGTGCTGTTACTTGCTCTTCACATTCATGTGAAAAAAAAAATATGTGTTCCGTTTTTCTCCCTCTGGTAACTTACAGGATTTTCATACTATCCCGCGGCCATGATAAAAAGCCTGTTCTCAAAACTTTTACTTTTGGAACAGTGATGGTTGGATAACTCTAAAAGTTCCTATATTTAAACTATTAGTGAGAAAGATTATCCTGGAGCTGAAGTCACTTTAAAAATGCCTGTTCCTACCCTAATGTAGCCAACCAAAGAGGATAGAACTTTCTGCCTGTCTGATATCTTTATATAAAAATAGGAATAAAACCCATTATCTGTGGCTTATTTGCACTTGCAGTCCTTCAGGCTATATTGTACAAAAATACTAACTGGGAAACTTAGATATTTTTCAATATTCTCTTAAGTTTTCGTTTTAATATCAAAACAGCAACACTTTCATTAGTATCTCTTTCAAGATGTTTTCCAGTTTGTTTACATGCTGTTGTATGTCATAGTTGAGGTTAATAAATCACATGTGCAATTTAAGAGAACAAGCCAAATAGCAGCCTTCTTTTAGAATACGGGTATTCTTTTTCCTATACCCTGTCCTTGAGTTTGTAAATAGTAAATAGTACTACAAGAGGCCATTAGAACAATTATGCAAAGAAGAAGAAAAGTGGCTAATGTTTTTTTAAAAATGAAATGAATATTCTCAATCATTTCCCATAAACAGAACAGTTTGTTTCAAGGAGAAAAATAATTTTGAGCATCCACAGAATTAAAATTCTGACAGTTAAACACTATACTTAATTGTACCTAGAAAAGTACCTAGATTTGTGGAAGCTAGTTTAAAAATATTTCTTGCAAAATGCATTAGGGAAAGTGGGAAATCATGTTCAGTGAGGGAAATGTTGATTAGCTATTAGAAGTTGTGTAGTGATGACTATTGCAGAATAACACTTTCAAATTATACCTTATTTTCTAGCCTCTAGCTATTTCTTAAAATAAGTAAATAGCCACAAGATATGACTTGTTATTTTAACTTTTTTGGTAGTTTATATGAACATTAGTAGTTTGTGGATACAGGCAAGTTCAAAATAGAATACGTTGTAATAATTAGAGAATCTGGAGGATGCTAATCAGCTTGAAAAGAAAAATTCAAAGAAAAGATCTTCCAGGGAAATACTGATTTATTGTATTTATTCAAACAGTGTTTAAAGTTGAACTCAAGAGACATCAATTTTGTTGAATGTATCTTGGTTGCTCTTTGATTTTCAATAATGTTGGGAAATTTTTCATTTGGGCCTTGATTGCATGGAAAAGTTCTTTGTCTTTTTCTTCCTTTTCTGGAATTAGGTAGATGGTACGTCCTAGCCAACTTTGACTGATTTTAAAAAAGCAAACAGCACCGAAGTTTATTAGTAGTTGAATGAATTATATATTTATTTATTTGTCAAATTTAGACACCACCTATTTCACAGAGTAAAATGGGAGACTGAGTGGGAGAACTTCAGTAAATTCCAGAACTATGGGCTAGACTGGGAAATTGAAGCAGGAAATGAGAAGCTATTTGTGCATTTTTGATACTTCGCACTGGATTGCAAAGCTGAGTTGTTCTGGAGATAAGATGAGAGGGAACTACATGTATGCCAACCTAGGAAATACAGGATGTAATAATGCATTCATATATAAAATGTATATGTATATGAATATAAAATATTTATATAAATAAATAATTATAAAATATATATAGTATAGTATATAATATATATATACAGGTAGTCCTTGACTTACAACTTCAATTGAGCCCAAAATTTCTGTTGCTAAGCAAAACATTTAAGTGATTTTTGCCCCATTTTACGACCTTTCTTGCCACAGTAGTTAAGTGAATCACTGCAGTTGTTAAGTGAATCTGGCTTCCCCATTGATTTTGCTTGTCAGACGGTCACAAAAGGTGATTACATGACTCTGGGGCACTGCAACTGATCCAGCAGTTTGAAAGCGGGCGATCGTGAATAGATGGGTACCACTTCGGTGGGCAGGGTTAGTGGAGGCATGAAAAGGCCCCCAACTGGGTGTCCTCTGGGCAATGGTGATGTCACCGGCTAATCCTTTCAGCCCAGAAGTGCTTTGGCGCTCCCGACATGATGGTAGTACTATAGTTGCCAAGTGTCTGAATTTTGATCATGTGACCTTGGGGATGCTTCAATAGTCATAAGTATGAAAAATTGTCATAAGTCACTTTTTCAGTACCATTGTAACTTTGAACGGTCACTAAATGAACTGTTGAAAGTTGAGGACTACCTGTACACAGAATAAATCTGCCTGCAACTGCAATGTAGAAGGTCCAAGAAGGCAGAAGAAGGCAGGAAACTGTTCATTTACAGGACATCATATAGGTATACCAGGCAGTACAATTGCACATTGAGAGGCCGAGCGTACACCATTTTGATGCTGCCCTGTCCTGTGTGTTTGTGCTAATCTTGTGTTTAGTTTGTGGTGTTCTTTCTTTGGTAGTGACTAAATTACTGTAGTGTGTGAAATTAAGCAAAAGCATGTATGTGCATGTTTTTTATACTTGGTTGGACTAATGAAAAGCCTCTTGGAATGTAACCTGTTTGTCAAGACAGAACCACCATATATAATATACTTAGAAAAAATAGACAATTTAAAATCTGTTGATCATTGAATTATTTCCATTGAGCAAAACAACAATTTTCAAAAATTCATGAGGTTCAAAAGTCCAGTTACTAATGGACAAAATGATCCTTAAAAGTCAAAGAAAAACCTTTTTATGGCTCAGGTACACTATAGAAAGACATTTCCACTTAATATGATCAGAAAATGCATAGAAATTTTGTGGTTTATAAAAACATTATTTGAAAGAATGAATGCACGGAAAAATAAAAAAGAGATGAGAAAAGTCAGAATTAGCAATGAAATATTCCATGGTGACCTCTTTGTTTTAGCAATGATACTTTTTACAGATACTTTAAACAGAATCAAATATAAATATCAACTATCAAATGTCCAAAAATAATTCATTTGCTATACATGGATAACCTAAAATAATTTGCAAAATAAAAAATAGAATTTGAACCTCTACTTTATATTACCTATATATTCACCAATTCAGTCTAGGTAAGTGTACTTATTACTGAAGAAGATGGAAGCTAATGAATGGCAATACTATAAGACAATTGGTGTCAGAAGGAGGATATAAATATTTAGAATTAATGTAGGCCTCTGCTTACATGACTGCTAAGAAAATATTAGCTCTAATTATATAACATGAATCTGAAAAATTTAAATAGAGGGAACATAAGTAAACCT
>NW_015388515.1:290119-311394 GCF_001527695.2 Protobothrops mucrosquamatus
GGGATAGATGGGGAAATCATCAAATTTGCAGACGACACCAAGCTGGCAGGAATAGCCAACACTCCAGAAGACAGGCTTAGGATACAGGAGGATCTGGACAGACTTGAACACTGGGCGCTATCTAACAAAATGAAATTCAATGGTGAAAAAAGTAAGGTTCTACATTTAGGCAAGAAAAACCAAATGTACAGGTATAGTGTAGGGCAGGGCTTTTCAACCGGTGGTACACGTACCACTTGTGGTACATTAACGAGTGGCAGGTAGTACGCAGCCCTGCCTAGCCAAGTGTACTGGGGGAGGGAAAGAGCCAGCACAGGCAAGGACTTACTGTGAGAGAGTCCTCCGGAGCCACAGAGTGGCTGGGGCAAGGCAAAGGCCCCAGGCTCACTTCTGGCTCACCCTCCCCCATGAGAAAGGAGGAGGAGAGGGGTGGAGACAGGAGAGGCTATAAAAGGAGGCAGTTTGGGAGGGAGAGAGAAAAAAGGCAGCCCTGGGAGGAGGTGGAGTCAGCTCTACCTGCACTGAAGGGGAAGGAGGAGGGTGGGGGGGGGAGAGGAGATCAAGCAGGCCGGCCATGAGCCGATCTACAACTTCTGCTGGCAGCAACAAACAGGCAAGAAATGCAGCAGGGGAGGGGGTTGCCCTCCATGAGGAATGAAGAAAGGTAGCATCAGCTGGAGGTGAGACACGGAGGGAGGGAGATGGAGAGTGGAGGGATTCTTATGTGCTTTTGTGACTTTGAAGTTCTGGGATTTGTGCAATGAGGGCTTTGTGTTCTTAAGGAGTATTTGGCAATTTCTATTTGGCTGATGTCTCCTGTTAGCTTCTATTGTTCTGCTATTGTTAGCTGTAAGTTTTGCTGCAAGGGATTTTGAAGTATTTTTCTCCTGAATGGATTTTGCCTGTACCATTCCTTTACTTATGAATGGCAAGGCTGCCTTAGCCAGTACTTACTACATTTTTTTTTCTTAAGTGCCGGCTGCCGGCTCCTTAACTTTCTTTTCTAGCCAGTAGTTAATTCTTAAAGGGCCTTTCTAAGCTAGTTCACTCAGCAGCTTGTCTTTTCTGTTTCTGGAAGTTTTTCTTTGTTTGATGATTAAATGGAAGAGAGAAAATATGGGGGGGGGGTTCAAATTGTTCCTTCAGAAGGAGATGGGAATGAGAAAGAGGGAGGCAGGGAAGGAGGAAGGGAGGGAAGTCCTGCCTTAGCACTTGGCCACCAGCAGCCCTGCCATTGACTTTGCTTGTCAAAAGGTTGCAAAAGGGAATCACATGACCCTGGAACACTGACCATCATAAATATGCCAAGCATCCAAATATAAATCACATGACCCTGGGCATGCTGCAATGGTCATAAGTGTGAAAAATGGTCATAAGTCATTTCAGTGCAATTGCAACTTTGAACAGGTTTTTTTTATTTTTTTTGGTCACCAAGTTTTTGACACCTTGCCAGGTGGTACTCGAATATTGCCATATCCTAAAAGTGGTACAATCAGTGAAAAGGTTGAAAAACCCTGGTATAGGGAGTGCCTTGCTCAATAGTAGTAACTGTGAGAGGGACCTCGGAGTCCTAGTGGACAATCACCTAAATATGAGCCAGCAGTGTGCTGCAGCTGCCAAAAAGGCCAACACAGTGCTAGGCTGCATTAACAGAGGGATAGAATCAAGAGCACGTGAAGTGTTAATACCACTTTACAATGCCTTGGTAAGGCCACACTTGGAATACTGCATCCAGTTTTGGTCACCACGATGTAAAAAAGATGTTGAGACTCTAGAAAGAGTACAGAGAAGAGCAACAAAGATGATTAGGGGACTGGAGGCTAAAACATATAAGGAACGGTTGCTGGAATTGGGTATGTCTAGTTTAAAGAAGAAAAGGACCAGGGGTGACATGATAGCAGTGTTCCAATATCTCAGGGGCTGCCACAAAAAAGAGGGAGTCAAGCTATTCTCCAAGGCACCTGAAGGCAGGACAAGTAGCAATGGATGGAAATTAACCAAGGAGAGAAGCAAACTAGAACTAAGGAGAAACTTCCTGACAGTTAGAACAATTAACCAGTGGAACAACCTGCCTCCAGAAGCGGTGAATGCTCCAACACTGGAAGTTTTTAAGAAGAGACTGGACAGCCATTTGTCTGAAATGGTATAGGGTTTCCTGCCTGAGCAGGGGGTTGGACTAGATGACCTCCAAGGTCCCTTCCAACTTTATTATTATTATTATTATTATTATTATTATTATTATTATTATTATTATTATTATTATTATTATTATTATTACTACTACTACTACTATTATTATTATTATTATTATTATTATTATTATTATTATTATTATTATTATTATTATTATTATTATTATTATTATTATTATTATTATTATTATTATTATTATTACCCCAGGCAGGGTTACAAAACCAGGTCTTACAGAAAGCTTTACAGAAAGCTAAAAGGATCAGGGCAAATCTAATCTCCAGGAGATGGTACCACAACAGAAAAGACTTCTCTTATGGCCTTCCAGATGACCCTCTCTAATAGATGGGACCCGATTTGTTCCTGTGCTGCTGGATCTCACAACATAGCTAAATATATTGAAGAAAAATCAAATTAAAATTTGACTTGGCTAAAAAACTGCAATTCTTCAAAAAGAAACTATGGTAACAATCACAGCAACCCAAGCTATACATCATCAAAGTCAAAACTGAGCACATTTCAAATGATAAATACCAACAATGTAAGATCAAAGATGAAACTGTAGATCACCTCATTCATGCCTGTAGCACCAATCATATCTGAGTATTAGTTAGTAGAACAAAAGCCAAAGAACTGGAGAAGATCACAAAGTATCTTGTTGTATCAACATTGTATATGTGTAGATCCAAGTAGTCTGACCTTTTGTAATGGGACCGATGGGAATTTGGTCAGTGTGCAGATTTTCTAAGTGTCATTCAAGACTTTTTGATACAGCAACGAGTGTGCCGATTACCATTGGGACCAGCACCACAGCCAGTTTATGCCATAATCTTTTTCTTTGATTTTCAGATCTTGATACTTTGTGATCTTCTCCAGTTCTTTGGCTTTTGTTCTACTATCCCTTGGCATTGCCACATCAATTATCCACATTTTCTCTTTTTTAACTATAGTTAAATCTGGTGTGTTATGTGCGAAGACTATCAATTTGTACTCAGAAATCCCACAATATTTTAACCTGCTCATTTTATTATTATTAATCGGGTTATTATTATTACTGTACACTACTTTTCTCCCATCTTTTTAATTGTAATAGCTAGAATGTATGTGTTCAATTCATGAACCAGGGCAGAGATTCGCAACTTTTTTGTAGGAAAAAATATATTTCTGTTTTTGTTTGGATTTTTTTACCCTGCAATTTTCTTAGCTTCATATAGGTGCTATGATGGTGACATTAGATGTCAATCAACAGGGCTGGAATATTCAGCTCAATGTAAGCATTTTGAGTAAGTCGGGTGAGATTAAATAAATTTATTGGAGGATTGTTGTACATACTATATACCTATAAACTGCCAATTTTTGTGTGTTACTGTTAATTGGCAATTGTTGGCAAATTATGGCAGTGTGCCACAATATATCAACAGCTGGGAGGGGGCTTCAAGGGGCCAAAGGATGCTCATACTATACAAGATACATTGTGTATCTGAACGCTTTTCCATGCTTTTATCTTTAGAATGTGTACAGTTTTCTGGACTAATCACTACCAATTGCTCATTTGAACTAATCAATTCCCATTTGTGAATAAGATTCTTAACCATAAGAAATTTGAGTGTATAATTATCCAAATTAGGAGCAACTGTTTCTCAAAGTAGATTTCTGACAGTCGTTTAATGCTATATAGCCTATTCATGTTATGTATCAGTAAAAAGATTCTTCGTTCAAATACCTGCCTGCTTATAGGTACACATGCATATTTGTGCATTTAAGTGAATGTGGTAATAAGGTATATTACTTGTACTAGGTGGAGGGCTATGAAAATATTTTAATGCAAAGTTTGTGTTGGGCGTATGCATCATTTTTTATTTGTGCGGAACAGCTACTCAGTGTTAGGCGTTGTAAGAAAATGTAATACTGATATAGAACACTGGTGTGTCTGATATGCTGCTCCCAGAGCAAATATTAAACTTTCTCATGTGGAATGCTGTTTCTATTCATGTGGTAGGAATAGAAATTTACCTTGTATAAATCAAAGCAAGGATGGGTACCCAATCTCCATGAGTGATTGCAGCCCCACTTCTGCCCAATATGACTAGATAAGGTGGGTCTTATAAAGTAAAGCCTCACTTACTGATGCTACCTGTCTTCCTTTTGCACAAAGAAAAATATTCCATTCGTTTTTGCTTCTACTTTATTCTTCATGAAGTGATTCATCTGGCATGTGCGCACTTTCCTAAAAAGAGAAGACGTTTTCAGGGGTAGGCAACCTTGGCTCTTTTATGACTCGTGGACTTCAACTCCCAGAATTCCTGAGCCAGCCATGCTGGCTCAGGAATTCTGGGAGTTGAAGTCCACGAGTCATAAAAAAGCCAAGGTTGCCTACCCCTGTGTTGGGTGAACCACAAGAGCCTGTTTGTGATTTCCAGGGATTGGGGAACATGCATGATTGCTTTGGCTAATCTGGTACCTTATATCTGTTGTATCCTTCCCACTTGAAAGGGGGAAAGGGAAGGGCAGGACATGGATGAGCAGAGTTGCTCTTGCCAGCATTCATGCCTCATGAGATGCTGTGGACTGTATGGGTCAGTTTATGTTCAGAGATTCTCTATTCATGGTTTAAAGATTTGTTCAGCAACAGTTATACATAATTAACTACTGAGGCATGAATTTTTGAAGGCAGATTTTTTTCCCCCATAAGCAACTCGTATATTTTTGAGGAACAAGTGCCTTTGATTTCAGTGGAACCATTTAAGATATGAGATTTTCAATCATTGCAAAAAAGAGACTTCTTTGATCCATAAGATGTGATTCTGCATTTCTATACTTCTAAATTGTTATTTGCGATTTATTGTGTTTTGCTCTGTTAGCATATACAGGTAGTCCTTGACTTACAACAGTTCATTTAGTGACCAAGTTACAATGGCACTAAAAGTGTGACCGTTTTTCACAGTTATGACCTTTGCAGCATCCCCACAATCGTGATCAAAATTCAGATGCTTGGCAACCGGTTCATATTTATGACTGTTGCTGTGTCCCAAGGTAATGTAATCATCTTTTGCGACCTTCTGACAAGCAAAGTCAATGGGGAAGCCAGATTCCTTTAACAATCACTTTACTAACTTACCAATTGCAGTGATTCACTTAACACAGGGATGTCAAACTCAATTTCATTGAGGGCCGCATCAGCATTGTGGTTGCCCTCAGGGGGGCGGGTGGGTGTGGCCAGGGTGGATGCGGCCTACTGGGTGGGCGTGGATGGGGTGGGTGTGGCCTACTGGGTGGGTGTGGCCAGCTCTACATCGTTCACGTCATGGGTGCCTGTGGGGACCTGGGCAGGAGTGGGATAGATCTGAGGGTCTCTGGCAGAAGGGGGTAGGACCAGGGCAAGTGCCAAGGCATGGTCCACTGGAGGAGCCTCACTGTTCCTCTCAGGCCATGCAAGGGGGGGGGCTTATGGAGCTAAGACTGAATGCGTTTCAGCATAGATGGCCACCACAAAATTGTACATTGGCTCCCAGCTGGCCTGGGCCAGGGCCAAGGCAGCGGGGGCCGTTCCCTCACTGTTTCCAGGATGGTTTCACGGGCCACATGAAACCACTTCACGGGCCGCATCCGGCCCCCAAGCCTTGTGTTTGACATGTCTGACTTAACAACTGTGACAAGAAAGGTTGTAAAATGGGACAAAACACAGTTAACAAATGTCTCACTTAACAACAGAAAGTTTGGACTCAATTGTGGTCATAAGTTGAGAACTATCTGTACACGCAACTATTATACAGGTATCACAGATATATTCTTCGTTTGGGAAGCTGTTGGATTTATCATTACTTGATATATTCTAAATAATAATAATAATAATAATAATAATAATAATAATAATAATAATAATAATAATAATAATAATAATAATAATAATAATAAAGTTGGAAGGGACCTTGGAGGTCATCTAGTCCAACCCCCTGCTCAGGCAGGAAACCCTATACCATTTTGGACAAATGGCTGTTCAATCTCTTCTTAAAAACTTCCAGTGTTGGAGCATTCACCGCTTCTGGAGGCAGGTTGTTCCACTGGCTAATTGTTCTCACTGTCAGGAAATTTCTCCTTAGTTCTAGGTTGCTTCTCTCCTTGATTAGTTTCCATCCGTTGCTTCTTGTCCTGCCTCCAGGCGCTTTGGAGAATAGCTTGACTCCCTCTTCTTTGTGGCAACCCCTGAGATATTGGAACACTGCTATCATGTCCCCCCTCGTCCTTCTCTTCATTAAACTAGACATACCCAATTCCAGCAACCGTTCCTTATATATACATAATCCCTAATATGTATAATAGTAAGGCTGCTTGATCTATGGTGCTGATTATCAATAGTGTATTCAAGCCTATTGCTTGAATTCTCAGGAGTACATTTAAGGATGAGAGTTACTTGTTTTTGGCTTTGTGTTTGAGTGTTTTAAGCTGTCAAGATTGTGCATTATCTTACTGATAATTGTTTTCTGATTCATCAGTGATAAATGATGAAAAGGAGAAGTAGCAGTCATAGAAAGGATATTGTCAAGGATACCTTGAAAAATGCAAGTTTTCAAATGAAGCACTTGTGGTTTTCCTTGTTAATGGATCATTTCGGCTGTCTTCATTGAGAGAGAAAAATGTTCTGAAAAGTTTCAAGATGAAAAGAAAAAAACTCCTTAATAACAAGCAGGAGACTAGAAAATCATCCTGGTAGCCAGTGCATAGAATTAGCTGCAGTTATTAATTCGATACATGTTCTTTCAGCTGACACTGAATATTGGTGTTTGTTAACACCAGATTTTGAAAGAGAGGATGTGGCAGTGGTTGTGGGGAAAAGCATGAAAGCATAACAGCATTTTCAGTGCTTTTTCACTTGTCTTGGTCTCAATACTGTTAAGGGACAGCAGTCATTTTGAGTTTCAGAGCTGCTATAAGAGTATTTGTGATTAAATCTCTATAGGCCAGTTTGAAAATGTAGAATATAAGCATGAGTTATTATATACTCTAGTCACCAGGAGTAAAAAGCTAACTTGAAGGCATAATGAAGGAATGCATGAGCTGAAGGAACTAAGGAATAGCACGAATCTTGCCTTTTGGGGCGTCTTCCCCAATGTACCTCGGTGAATACCAAGGCGTTAATATAAGATAAAAACATATCAGTATTGTATTCTGCACATCATCATTCTATAAGTTGAAAGTAATAATGTTAAAATAGAGTTTTCTCTCTACTCTGATTCTAGACTTCTTTTTATTACATCAAGAAATATGAAGAACAATCAGTTACAGAAGATCCTAGTTGATTGTTTTGAAGAAGGTTGTGTTTATTTATGTCTGCCTCTTATAATATTGGAGGTCGAAATAATTATTGAGAAAAAATTGAATACAATAAAATCTTGATTTCTCTAGATTTCATCCAATGGATATTGCATTCAGTGGTCCAAATTCTATTATTTTATATAATTATACCAAAGATGCAAATGATGCAGTGAACAACATTTTCATTGCTATATTGACACTCTTTGCTTTATTGGACTGGGGAATAATGGTTGCTCTCCATTCAATTAGTCCATTAAAAAAAGTTTCATTGTATTTATTTATATTTATCTGATATATTTTGACCTGCAACCTTTAATGTACAGTACACTAAAATGCTTCCCAATCCTTTTTATTTTCTGAGGCATAAGTTAAGAAATTTAATATACTGTTTTGGAAAGCAGGTGTTGGGGTATTCTCCTTTTTTTTTTACCTTGGTTGCTTCAGTTAATGTTTAATTTAATCTCCATAAACTATATCTTATTTATTTTGTTAATAAATGAAAAAATTTGGTTATAGGACAGGAATTGTAAGCCACCTCAGAATTTGCATATATTACCAATGTAGCTTGCTAGCCAGAGTGCAAACTGCAGATTTATAATCCACATTCCTTATTAAAAGTCACATACATATCCAGCACATCCCTGTTCTGGATATAGAAGAAGTTTGGTCTTTTTAAAATGAAGGGTAGACATTTGTGGAAAAAAAGAATGTTGCTTCCATCTCTTCAAAACCTGTGGTGAATATTTGCATTCCCCCCCAAAGTTGGAGAAGTCCAGAAGTTTGGGATGGTAAAAATAGCTAAAACCTGTAGCCAGAAATCTGTGCTGTATTGTGCTAGGTTTTATTTTATTTTTCTTTATAAATCATGGAATTAGATGTTCATCCTTCATTTCTACTTCAGATTATCTCCATTATTATATTTTATATTTTTTCATGAGATCTTCTCCTGATCTATAAAAATAATTTTAAACCTTGGCAATCATTCTCATTCCTATACTCTCTCTCTCTTTAAGAAATTTTGTTCAGAGAACTCTTTATTGTGGTATCTCTGAAACACAACATTTACATTTTGGAAGGATTTTTTTTTCTTAACTCATTTGTAGTCTGCTCGGTAGCTCGGTTATCCCTGAGAAATACATTCAAGGTTTGTGTCTTAATTCTTAAAGTTTAAAAGCTTTATTGCATTGCATTATTGTCTTGAAATGAAGTTTTATTTTGTTTATCTTCCTATAGGGAAAAAAAGGGCTAAATACTCTACCATGTACACTTGTTGATAACCCAAGAATACAAACCACCCGGGCTAGCAGTGCATGTACAAACAGGCTGCGGACACCCGCCCTGCGCTAGCATCCCTGTTCGCACTCGCGTGCATGTGCAAACGGGGCTGCAGGGGCTAGCGTGATGGGGAAATGCGCGCCCATGCGTGTGTACACCGGCTAGCCGTTTCCGTGGCTTGCTGGCCAAGAGCCTGCGGCCCGGGACCGGGCCATGGACCATAGGTTGGGGACCCCTGGTTTAAAAGGTTGAGCTGCAGGTAACAGTTGTATATGCTGACTTTCCCATTTCTCTTCCTATTGTTAAATAAATCTTTCTTTCTCTCGCCTACACACACAACACACACACACACAGACACACAAAAGTTTATGCCATGACATAAATATATAAGCCAGACTAGTTTTGATTAATATAATTGTAAGATTATAGGTTTTTTCTTCTCTTTTTCTTCTTTACTTTTTTCATATTAAATAATAAAGACACCAAATGAAAATTATTGGTATAATTTAGAATAAGGTATCCATTTTGTGAACTTCCCAGAAACTTCTGGCTTCTGGGTAGTTAAAAAAAATAAGTAGAATTTTGAAAAAAAAAAAATCTACAGAAATTTCAGGGCAATGCTGAATTGTTTTAATTTCAAGGTGAGAATACTGAAATGAATTAATACTTCTGTAAAAGTTTAAAAATTAGATCTCCATTTTAAATGGCAGCTGATATTTTAGAGAATACAGGCAGTTACAATAATAGACAATAACAACAACGATATAAACAATAGGTTTGAAAAAATTCTGGTAATTGGATTTGTAGAGCAATATATATAGTTGGGAAGAATATAGAAATTATATATTTTCAGACTTACATTTTATTGCTTTAATAACATACGCACATGCACGCGTACACACACAACTAATAACTTAGCATGTAAACTTGTACTGTTTAGCATCTTTGATTTGATTCGTATTTTCTGAAAAACCTAAACAATAAATTCAAAAGTATGCAGGTCTTATTTTGTAAAATCAAATTTGTTAAATATGGAGAGACGATTACATACTAATGTAATCTTAAGCTTATTGACCTTTTATTTTTATTATGTGAAAAAAATATGATAAATTCACAAACAGCAAATAGTATTTGACGAAAAATAACCCGATGCCACTACAATATTGTAAGTGTTCACGAATCAATTTCCTCAACTTTCTTTTTTTGTTATCTGCTTCTATGGATTGATAGAATACATGCTAGCGGTTAATGCAGGAACTCAGGCAAGACTAACATAACAGTTTCCACCTGTCATTTGGGTAATTGTAGCCTGGTGCTTGTTATTTTTCATAACTTTGTCCATTTTCTCTTGCTTTTCATTCATCCTAAAAGTTCTTCCAAGACTAACAACATTAAGTCCCCTGTCTCTGTTTTTTTAAATCCTTCAACCGTCTGAATTTATCTTGTGTAATCTTTTCTTCTTCTTTTTCTTGCTGCTCCGTTGTTCCCTTTTCTTATCATAGTTAAAACTGTACTGTTGTTCTATATATTGCAGCAAGATCCATTTTTCTATTTGTTGCCAGTTCATATCAAAACAGTTTCCCACCACTGCCATTATTCTAGCTTCAGGAAATGGGTTATATAGCACGGTATGAAGGAATAGGCTTTATTCTGTGACTTTTGTTGATTAACAAGGCTGCAGTTGGAAAGCTAAGAGTATTATGTATTTAGGCATGACAGGATTGAGCATATAGAAAAAATATAACAGCCCCTCACTACCCCGTTATCTTTTTTGAGGATTGTGCTATATGAATCCATATTGGATTCTAGCTGTTGTTCAAGTAGTCTCTTGGCTATCTTAATGCTCATCTTATAATCTAGTCAGGTGCAATAGTCGTCGATTTATGAAAACAGTTAGGACCGGAACTTCCATTGCTAAATGAGGCAGTTAAGTGAGTCACCCAATTTTACTCTGTATTTTTTTTTCTCTGTGGTTGTTAAGCGAATCACCATGAAGTGAAAACATGGTTGTGAATTGCATGGTTGTTAAGTTGTTTCTACAAAAACTCTCTAAGTGAGAAATACTCACTTAGTATTTATCGTTATCAGAATGTGTTACGATCGGTTCACGTGATGAACTGAGTGCCAGAAAAGGTTTGCATGTGGTAGAAGAAAAGGTTTTGCAATGTTGCCCCCTTCTCTTAGTTGTCCCACAGGCCATACAGCTTTCACCAATAAAGCTTTTTATCTAACTCTTTTGTTAAGTATAGTTTGGAAAATTTTGTCAAAAACATTAGTTTTAAATTACGTTTATACTTGCTTTCCCTCTGTTTCTCGTAACTCCTTAGCATGTCCAGGGCTAATAGTCACAGGTTTTCTCAATGTTGTACCTGCAAAGTACCTTCTCTGGAATTAGTCTGGTTTAAGCCCAGTAGAGGGCACAATGAGTACGCTGTTTAGCAAGAAGCTTAATCAAAAAGAAGGAAACTCAAAAGTGTTCTTGACCTTTTCTCTCCTCAAAGTGTCATTTAATCATTTTGCCATTCTTCTCACCTCTGCCTAATTTCTACAGTGTACCCTCAAGCCCTTGTGAGTGATGGTGTCTTAAAAATGTAACCCCCGTCCTATGCCTAATTGAATATGGAAGCTGCAATTGCTTCTCATATGTTGGTTTTCCCTTCTACATTGCTGAATCTAACCTGATTCACTTCCCCTCAACTTGGTGGGTTCTGCACCAGCACTGGAGAAGAGTTGAAGCTAATGTGTTGGGAAGGATGGGTGGTAGTTCCGGATATTAAATGTGTAATTTTTGCACAATGGTTAACTAAGCTTTTCCCTTTTTTCCCATTTTCCTTTAGAATATGCAATTCGTTTTCGTTATACCACCTTAATCTGCTTTAAAAGGTACCCTTAATTGGATGAGCAGGGATTTATGAATGCGTCTTTTAATACTCTCAATTTACCAGTCAATATGATTAGAATGGAATCTAGGGTATTTCACGTCAAGGTAGTAAGGCAACATTCTGTGAATAGAAAAGGAAATCATCTAAAAAGCTTTTAATGCATTTTGTTTCAGTGCAAAAGATGCCAAAGAAGAAGCGGAAGACTGCAAACGAACCTGATTCCAAAGATCAGGGAGAAGAGGAGGCAAGGGACCTGTCAAATGCAAAGTTAACACATTCTGCGGATACATTCATTATCATATCTGACAGCGATGGAGAGGTAAGTAAACAAGAGCTTAAACAAAATAAATATTGACTTTGGGGATCTAGTTATATACCAATATATATGATTGAAATGAGTTCAGGCACTTGAAAATTTCCCATATAAAAGCAGAGGTGAACTAGAGTTTATTTATTTACTTAGTGAAGTTAGTTGCTGCTCATCTTGTATATATAGTAGGAATTATTTTTTTTAATCAGGGTCCAAAAGCCCCAGAAGGCATGAGATTGATGGGATGACATCACAGGTGTGGTAATTTATTTATCATATAAACCGCCCATCTCACATGAAAGTGATTCAGGGTAGTGTATACAAAACTTAATTATAAAAAAGACATTAAAAAATCACACTTAAAAATAAAAAGAGGTACACAAAACAGGAGAGGATGATATTAACCAAAGTGAGGGAGCCATCACAAAATCTACCCAATCCCAGACCTGGTAACATAGCCAGGCCTTGAGGAACTTGTGGAATGTTAAGAGGGATGGATTTTCTCTGAGGGGAGAAGATTCCTCAAGGCAGGCACCATGGCAGACAAGGCACATCTACTGGGACCCTCCAAATTCAATTCCCTAGCAGATAGGACCCAGAGCATGCCTCTCTACGAGACCTGATGAGGTGGGAGAGGCGGTCCTTCAGATAACCCAGCTCTGTGCATGGAGGGCTTTAAAGGTAAAAAGCAACACCTTGAATTAGATCAGAAGCAAACTGACAACCAACGTGGCTCACAGAGCAAAGGTGTATATCGCTCTACATGCACATATAACTGCTCATGTCATCACTACATTTTGCACTGGGTGAAGCTTCTGGATACTCTTCAAAGACAGTCCCATGTAGAGCACCTTATAGAATCCAAATGGGAGGTCACTAGAGCATGAGGACTGTTACCATTTTTAAGGTGTAAATTGGGTCTACTTAAGATATTATTGGGATTGCTTCTTTCCCAGTAATCTTTCATGTGTAGCTTCTAGGATTTAACAATATATGCATTTACCCCATTTTTATCTCCATTTTTTCTTTTTAATATTGAAATACTTTCATGTTTAATTATATAAAATTTAAAAATTCAAATTTATTTAATTACAGTCAATCAGCAAAGTTAATTCATAAAAAGCAGGGTTCTATACTAAAAATAGAAAGTAAAACATATTAAATTTACATACTATTACACATTGGAGAGGACTGTTGCATGTAATTTGATAGCATTATTTCTAGCTGACTAAGGAGAGGTTGTAGAGAGCAGTCAAAAGCCAGCATCCAGCTTCTACCTAGAGTAAAAAAATCTTGCATCAATTGCAGCTTCTCAGTGGATTAATAACGCTCCTGATAAGAAGCTCGTTTTTAGAATCCTACTTGATCTTAGGAAGAGATGACTGAGGGTTGAATAGTTTCAACAAAACAACAAAAATCTGGTGCAGCTAATGTTATAAGTAAATGATTCTACCTCTTTTAGGTACCAGATGTCCATCAAGGGACTTTAAAAATAGTATCAAAAAAAAACCCCGTAAAAGATTTTTAAATGCTGCCATATTTTGAAATTTGCCTGGAAGTCTGCTTAATGAGAAATGTCTAAAGGTTTTGGGGATAACAATTCATTCCAAAATGCTTCCTTTGATACTCATTTGCTTTTAATGTTAAATTCTCATGATAGCATCAACTTGAGAAAAGTGTTGTTTACTGGTACTGTATGAACAGATGTACAAATGAACTAGACTAAGACAGGAGCCTATATTCTGTCCAATGTAACAAAGTTATATTTAATCACTAATTTAGATTGTTGCCGTTTTGTAGTATTCAGTACAGTATTCATATATTAAATGTAGCAATTCTTAATTTGCTGCTAGTAATATTATTAATGGTGTTTCATGAATTAACAATTTCATTTTAGATTTTGGAAATAATCTAAGTTTTCCTATAAATTGAATTTAAGCCCTATAAAATTAGTGATGGATTTTAATTTGCTAATGTATGCTTGCAGTTTTTATAGCTTTGCCCTGTTTTTTTGTTTTTTTTTTAAAGATGAGTGTGATTACAGTATTTACACATTGCCTAGAGGATTTCAGCTCCAATTAGTAGATTTGTTCATAATATATTAATGGCTAATATTGATATAGTTATTATCTGAAAGGACTAAAAAATGCTGCAAATGTTAAAAGAAAAAAAAACCTTTACTGTTAATGATATTGAAGTTAACACCTGTATATTTATTAGAAATCCTCTCTCCTAAGGAAACTCTTTCAAAGAACCATACGATATAGCAGTGATTATTTCTTTGTGCTGAACTTCCAACCAGACAAATGTGTTAAACAAACTTTGGATTCATTTTGTGTTATATTTCATGCTGAAATTTGCAAAGAGGAAATAAGTGAGGCTTAGTAGAGTCTGCTGGACTTGAGAGAATAAATCTACTGCTGGCTATAATTATATTATTGTGTATACATTTGAAAGCAGAAAAACCCCCCACAAAAACAAAAAACCCAAACTTTTCTTCAAATAGTTCTGTTAACTATTTGGTACTTTGGTTAGATTGTATCTTCGAATATCTAAATCAGTATTTCTCAACCTTTGCAACTTTAAGAGGCACGGACTTCAACCCTCAGAATTCCCCAGACAGAAAGATGTTGAAGTCTCTATACATCTTAAAGTTGCCACAGTTGAGAAACATTGATCCGAACAATACATTCCGGTGGCATAATTGATCACATTGCAGAATAGTATATACACAAGGAGGCCATGAAAGAGTCAATTTGGCTCTGTTTAAGTGAAAAATTTTCAACATGTTTAGTGAATGTATTTATTCCATTTTCCTTCTTTATAAATATAATTGTGCCTTTCATTTTGTTTCTTGACAAAAATGTTTTCTTGGAATTGTAAAAAAATATTTCTGACTTTTAAAACGTCCGGTTGCCTTATAATAAAAGGATGCAAAAGCCTGGCTTAAAGTACTGTACAGTTTTAGAGAGGAGTTCATTCTCATTTCATTGAGCGGCGTTTGGATGAGGTTCCTTATGATTCACCCATATAAAGGGAGACTCAGAAATCAGAGATTAATTGAACTGTTGTTGTTTGAGCAGCCTTTCATCAGACATCTTTAGAACTAGTCTCCAGTATTGTTTTTGAATTGGGGTGTTTTGGAGCGGTTGCAGCTGGAAAATCTCCTATGTGTCTTTTTGGTGTATCTCTGGCAGATTGCATTTTCTGTCATGCTTTATTGTCAAGGCCATTTATGCCGTCTTGCAACTTTTTAAAATCTTTTTTTGCACAGGCTTTGTTTGTTTCAGCATCTGCTAAGGCTAATCAGGAGAAGTGTTTCTGCCCAGTTGTTTGATCATTGTCATTTGCTTCTGAACAGTGCGAGCAGATGACAAAAGTGACTTGAGACCGACTACTGTATGTAATTAGTGTCTTCATCAGTTTTTATTGCTGTTGATAAAAAAAATGTAGTTTTCTAACAGACCTGTGTATAGTTAATAAGCTGGATTCTTTTATTTGCTGCATTTGTAACCCCCCCCTTTTCTCCAATGAAGTAATCCACAATAGAATATAATTACTAACTAAAATGTTCCATGTTGAAACCCAGTATCTGTCCATTGTGCCACACTGGTTGTTAATGTAAGATCAGATAATCAGGAAATTATGATAACGTGACAGAAAACCCAAAGAAAAAGAAAATACACAGTATTGTTGGAATAAATGCAATTCAGGCAATGGTGGGGAATCAGTTTCTGTTGAGTATTATGATAGATCAAATTCCTGATACCAAGGTTAATAATTTCCTGTTGAGATTGCATTCAGTGTCCCCGTGTAGTTAATTCATACTGGACTATCAGGTTATCCTATTTCCTTTCCTTTTTTAAAAATTTCTCCTAAATTCTCTTATTTTTTCTTTAAAAAAAAAATCAAAACAACAAATGCCGCATTATATGTCATACTACACTTGTAACTGAATCTGTGAATTTGCCAAACCATAACTGTTGAAACAAGTTTATATCTTTTCTAAGAAAGTACACACTTTCTTTACACTAATGCAGACGGCTGGTTCATCTTGACAAATACGTCCTTGTTTATTGAATATATTCATTACTATATTGAAAACAGACAAATTGTATCACCGTAGAATGGTTAAAGCAGAAGAAAGGTAGTATTTTGAAATGGTCAAGTCAAAGTCCTGACCTCAGCTCTACAGAAATGTTGTGGAAGGACCTGAAGCAGGCAGTTCCTCTGAGAAACATCCCTGAGTTGTTCTGTAAGGAGGAATGGGCTAAAATTCCAAACCAATATGTAGGGCTGATCAATGGTTATCGGCAACATTTAGTTACAGTTTTTGCTATCCAAGGAGGACCCACCTATTACTGAAAACAAAAGTTTACTTACTATTGCCACACACAAATAAGTAGCATTGGCCATTTCCCTCAATACATCAGTGATCAAGAATAATGTTTTGGACTCATTTGTTTAATTGTGTTCTCTATCTACTTTTAGAACTTGTTTTCAAGTCGTAGTTATGCAAAAATTTTGAAAATTCAAAAAGGTTCACAAAGCACCACTATAATTCAAAACCTGGATTTTAGGAAGTTGATTTTTCTTTTTGGGGACATACCTGAAACTGATTCTAGGACTGTCTACATCAGGAGTGTCAAACTCCCACGTGACGTGACGGGTCGTGACGTATCGTAACTTTTTCTCCATTGCCGGAGCTGGGGTGGGTGCAGTTTCGGCACAACGCATCCAGCCCGCAGGCCAGCAGTTTGACACCCCTGGTCTACATGCAAACCATATGCTTTACCATTGAGGAAGTTACAGCCTTCCCCACTGAGATACTGATAACATCTTCCTTCAAATCCTCACAATGATATAATAAGGGCTAGAAAACTTGGGCAGATTGGAATAGTAATCCCCCAGCATTAATTACTGCAAGTCCTCTCTAACTTGTTAGTGAAAATGTGGTAGGTCAGTTCATATTAAATCTATTTTAACTTCTGTAACATTCTATGTTGTTTTAAGTTTCTAAAGCAGATGTTCTGAAAGATGAGGAAGATTTGTATGCATGCATATGTATGTCACTGTAACTTCTTGCAGTCTCAGGGCTGTTTGAAATGTGTAAAAATAGCAGGCGATACAGTTGTTACTGGATTTTACCACTTCTGATTACCCACAGAGATTACATGTTCATGGTGTGTTACTAAAAAACAGCTCTAGTTGTGTAAAGTTAGCATATTGAAAGAAAATATGTTTTAGTCTAGGCTTCATTTTACTTCCATTTTATCTTCTTTGCCATTAAGAAAACAAAAGCTCAGAAAGTCAAATCAAGTACAACACTATCAAAAACAACAAACCAGCAAATATAAAAGTAATTTTTTAATAACATTCTGCTCAATATATTTCTACAGTAGAAATATTTTGGTAAAGGGACTGAGCTAGATCCCAAATCCCAGTAAGCCAGGTGCTCATCTATATGGTAATATTTAAGGATATGCTGAATGGCACCTATTCCTCAAATCGCAATGTCAAATGTACACTTTCATTACAGGTTAAGAGGCACAAGAAAAGACAGCCCTTGCATCTGTGTGCTACATACAGCAATCAACAAAATAATTGAAAACGCAACATAGAAATAAAAGCAACATAGAATAAAATACTAAGAAAATAAAAGCAAACATGCATACACAGGGCATTTATATAATCACGTTTGCAATATTAAGGAGATTAAAAAATAAACTAACATGGAGAACGGATGTAATAAAAACCTTTCAGGATTCTTAAAAGGACACTTTAATGGAAAAGCAGAAGTGGGATTGAAATCACTAGGAATGTTTATCTGGGAGAAGAGAAGAGAAGACAGAGGGGCATATAATGTTTTTCAAATATTTGAAAGGATGTCACCTAGAAGAAGGTCAGAGCTGCTCTTTATCATTCCATAATACAGGGCATGACAAATGAATCTAAGTCAGAGGAAGGACAATTTCAATTAAATGTTAGAGAAAGCTAAGGGTATGTTTCAAAGTCAAAACAAATTACTGCAGTTTAGAAGTCCTGCTGAACTGTTTCTGATTAAGCTTGCTTTGGCCAAAACCAAAACCTGGTATGTTTTGGTTGTTTCAGGTTTTGTTTTATCCCAAACCCGAAACAACCAAAACATGTCAGGTTTTGTTTCTGCTGAATTGTGATCAATCCCAGATGATTTTACAGAGTACATCACCTACCTCTCCCCGGTGCAGGTCTGCTCTTTCATCTTCCATCAACCTCAAGTCACCACAAATTGGTACATGGCCCTTGTTGCAGTAGTGACTCAGCAGTAAGGAACCAGTTGCCCACCTGGCATAGCCTACTGGCTGGTCTGCCCACTGGTCTCCCCAGATTTTACCTACAAATGGATTGTGAGAGAGAATAAGGAGGTGAGGAGGTGGATGGAAATATGATTACTTATTATGTGTGACCAAGGATTCTGCTAAAGAAGCTATGCAGCCTGAGGTTTCAACTCAAGGGAAAAATGTATTTTAATGGTAACAAACTATGAAGAGAAAGAAAAGACTTTATTAAAATCAGATATTTGGAATTAGAAAATATTATTCTGGAACTGACAACAACATTGGAGTTTGATGGTTATTTGAGACCCACCACATCAATTACAATTTACATGGTTGTGTATCGCAAAAATTACCATATATAAAGGAAGCATAATACTTCATTGTTTTTTTATTGCTCCTCAGTTTTATAGGGGATCTGTCAGTAATCAAATTGTTCCTAAATTTAAATTTAGGCCATTTAAATTTAATCTTAACCAAATGTAACCCTAACCCTTAAGAATAAACATTACTTTAGTCCCTAAAAGGTGAAAAACAATCCAGATATTGAATAATTCACATTTTCTCTTACAAAGCTCTTAATGTCTCCCAGTTTTGAAGATGATGTTCAAACTTCCATTCCATTATGTGTTTACTTTTATGTTTGAGCATATAAAAATGTTAATGTATTAGAATGTAGCAATCATTTCCCAACTCAATTGCATTTCTTTACTACAACATTTACTTTTCAAATATTTCTTTTCATTTCTCTCCCAAGTATATTCTACCCAAATTTTTTACTAATATAGAACAGGCTTCCTATGTTATGATGGCAGCTTAGAAACATAGTATATTTACCTTTTGACTATATCCACACTACATAATATTTTTAGATTATAGTTTATTAGAACTATTCATTTTAATGGAGCAATAATCCAACTACACATTTTCTTCTATATACTTGATTAAATTGATCTCAGATGAATTTTTCTATTGCTCTTCATATTGTTTTATGATTGGGAAATAAAGCTCTTGATTACTAGTTAGTTGGTATGTTAACGTTGAAGGAATTAAATGTTCCAATTAGTTGAAATCCATCTGAAATTGAAGTAAGGGTGGAGAAAAAGAAATACACACTCACTAGATGAGAAAAAGAAATACACACTCACTTGAATGAAAATTAAATACTGTGAAGGAAAGTGTGTGGGGGGGCATGAAAAAAAGTAGAGATATATTTACCTAACACTAATAGTGGGATAGGAAAGCTGAAGATGGGAACCTGAATTTCACATATTAATCTAAAAACCTTTCCACTAAATATCTGAATATATGCTGTCCTCTATATAAGATCTTAATCCCTTAAGATTTAATAATTCTATATTTCCTGCTTAGCTTTTGACAATAAGTTGCTATCAGAATTACAGTTATGAGCCTTGTAATTGTAACATACAGCCTATATTACTTTGTTAATGAAGACATGTAGTGAAATACATGAAATGCCGTAATATGATCAAGGCTCATTATATAAACTCTGCTGGTTGCCTAATCTTATTAATTTTCTTATTAAATGGATGGTTATTTGTTGTCATGGAATGTGTGTGTGTGTGTGTGTGTTGTGACAAATCTATATACAGTAGCCTTTTTTTCCCCCCAGCAACTTTGATCACAGAGCTCACAAATGGACAGTTTATATTATTAGCTGCAGTAACTTGACAAGTCTCTTCTTTGCAATTTATATATAACTTGCAGTTACTCACTTCATTTTTCCTGTCAAACACAATAACCGTGATCTCTTATTCACTGATTATTTCCAGATCCACACTTAGGCACAAGGTTAAAAACCAGGAGACCGTGAGTTCTAGTCCTGCCAGCTGCATGAAGCCAGCTGTGTGGCTTTGGGCCAGTCACTCTCTCGCAGTCCTAGAAAGGAGACAGTTGCAAAATCTTGTCAAGAAAACTGCAGGGACTTGTACAGGGCAGTCACCAAGAAACAACATTGACTCAAACGGACAGAAAAAAAAGCTTTTGTGTTTTACAATATTTCCAACATGAGACTTCTCAACCAACAACAAGCATTAGTGTGTTACATTCCTAACTAACATGTTTTTACCATCTACTGTATGAGCATTCCTTATACCTTTTCCATAAATAACCAAGGGACCATCATGGATTTTTATTTTACTCCAGAATTTACTTCAGTGGTGAATCTTTCGCTAAATATTCCATTTATTCACATGCTTACATCTGTCATATTGCACTTATCATATTCAACAAACTTCAATTCCATATACTGCGAAATATTCCATAATGTAAACCTACTCCCTTTATCATATGCTTTCTCTAAATCAACAAAATGCAACACATTTTTACATTTACCATCTAAACTATTTTTATTTGCTATAGTAAGATTTGCACACTCCTTGCCTGGTATAAAATCACATTTCACTTCCCAAATTCTGCTCACTGTCACTTCTTGTTCTCTCTCCTTTAGCCATATAATAAATGTAAAAATAGTTAGTGTAAATACTGTATTTGTTTGTTTGTTTATTAAATTTATATCTCACTGAATTTATTAAGTATGCCTGGGAAGGTGTTTGGCAGAATTCTGATTCTGTGTTTTTTGTTTTTTTTTAACCTGTGGTCTTGATACTGCTGCCTTATTTTTTTTAACAGGGAAACAATAATAAGGTCCTTCCAATTGTCAGGCATAGATATGGCCTTCACACAGTCATTGAATGTGTTACACAGCCATTCCATAATAATGGTAAAAAAGATTAGTGCTTACATTAAATGTAGAACTGTTTAAGAACTAATTTCTTTCTGTGTCCTTGGATAAAATCCTTTTATAGAGAAAGCAATGTAGTTTATATTATATGTTTATATTGTGATATTTTAAAATGTTTAACACCTCCGTTCCCCAAACAAGAAGTCTCTATCCAGAATTCTTACTATTGGCAGAATTACATAGTGTACAGATCAAATTGAACCTAACTGTTAGCTTTTCTTGTAAAT
>NW_015388516.1:0-49216 GCF_001527695.2 Protobothrops mucrosquamatus
AAAAAGGTTGAGAACCACTGATTTAGAAGAACGGGATATTCCTCTTGCAAACTTTAGGTTATCTTCTTCTTATATTCCTTCCTTGTTTTAAAGCAAAGAATGGTTATTGTATTGTAACATATCCAGTGGATTGCATAATAGATCGTTCAGATCTAGATCTGTGAGAAGTGAATTTTTTGTTTTGTTTTATGCCTTTGGTCAGGATGTTAAATGTTGTAAGGCTGTAAAACTGATGTCTTTGTTGTATCATTATTCAGAGACTTGACAATTCCACACTGCATTTGATATATGCTGGGCATGTTCCTGAGGTCAGATATTGCTTATATTGTGCCTTTTTGTCTTGGGGCTAATAGACACGCAAGACATTGCTATTCTTGCTCCTTGGTTAATGCTGGAACCAGCAGAACAAAAGGTTAGGAGCACAAAAGCTGAATGCCCTGGGGAAGCCATAAGACTCTTTGTAATTAAAGCTCCAGGATTTGCCAGTTTCTGCTGCTTGTAATTTGTGCAGAGACTCAAAGCCTCTGAAGGATACAAGGACACAGAAGGTCTTTTCAGTGCAGTTGTGGCACAGGTAATCCTCCACTTACAGCCGGCCGCTTAGTAAATGTTTAAAGTTACAATGGACCCTGAAAAAAGATTTATGATTTGATTTTGAGGTTCCGATGTCCATCTCCCCCATGGTCATGTGATTATATTTTGGACTTGGCAACCGGACCATATTTGCAGTCATTTGTAGCATCCTGCAGTCATGTGACCACAATTTATGACATTTTTTTGCCAGAAACTGGCATTTACTTCCAGTTTCCTGCAAAAACTGCCCCACAGTGAACAAAGGGTTCACTTAACAACCACGGTGTTTGCTTAATGGTTGCAAGAGTCATGGTGGCACAGTGGTTAGAATGTAGTATTGCAGGCTAATTCACTGCCCACTGCCAGGAGTTCAATCCTCACCGGCTCAAGGTTGACTCAGCCTTCCATCCTTCCAAGGTCAGTAAAAGGAGGACCCAGGTTATCAGGGACAATATGCTGACTCTGTAAACCTCTTAGAGAGGGCTGTAAAGCACTGGGAAGTGGTATATATAAGTCTAAGTGCCATTGCTATTTGCTTTACCATCACCGATATGGTGCAAAAAAGGTCATGAAACCATCACATGATGACCCAATTTAGGAATTTCACAACTTATTACCAAAATTGTGGGCTCAGTTATGATCATAAATTGTGAACTGCCTGCCATGCCAACCTAGCCTTCTCCATGTCTGTTGCCTTTTAGTAGAAATGGAGAACTTAGAGCTTCCTAATATGGCTAGGAGAGGTTATGGATGGTGAGTCACATATAAGATAAGATGAAATGAGATAAATAACCTTTATTGTCATTTTTTCCGTGAACATACTGGCACATATTAAAAATGAAATTCTGATGCCCGCTCTCAAAAGAAAAAAAATACCCATACCCATACACACACACATATATACATATGGTGTATATATACATATATGTGCTTACACACATACACATATATATTAATCACTGAGCATTTTGAATGCATAGCAGAAAGAAGAGACTTGAGACCTCTTTTTCTTGGTTTATAGCTCCCATTATCCACAGCTGAACATGCTTACTGGTATAGAAGCATCTCTATGCTAATACAGTTTGAAACTCCTGAAAGTTATACTAACCTTCTTTGTCATAGACTTAGTTCATGGACTGCTTACTTAATAATAATTGTATAAAACAAAACAATGTGAAAGAAAATGATAGATCAAGACAGAGGTAGAAGTAGAAACAGTTTTTTTTTCTGAGATGTGTTTGGAAATTCTTTTTTTTTTTTTGAGCTTTTCTAAGCAAGACCTGGGAATTTCTTTTGTGTGTTTGTTCATTTAATAACATTTATACAGAGCTGACTAGCTCTGGGCAGTGTATATGAACAAACCAAGGCAGATTATCCCAACCATTCAAACAATCCAATAAACAATAATATGTATAATAGCAAATAATAATAGCCATGGCTTGGATAATCCTAGGGTCCAAAAACCTATTGAAAGAAAACTGTTTTAAAGACTTTCCTGAATATTTTTTTTAAAAAATTGATTTTTTTAAAATAGTGACACATAAATGGGAGTACATGAAATAGTGAAGGAGAAAGCCCTGAATATGAGGATGTAAAGAAGAGTAGTGCCTCCAAAGTTATACATTGCCAGTTGATGGAAGTACTGATGCACAAGAAACTCTGACATATTCTTAGCACTTGTTCTTTCATTCCAATTGATGGTAAGTTGCTAGAAGAAACAGTTATGCTGCTATTGTGTGTGCAGTGGAAGCCTGCAGCAATACTTATCAGTGCATTTTAAGCAATTGCATCATGTTTGGATGTTTGATTGCTAATTTCCACTTGAAAACCACTGCTGAATGCAGATTGTTGTTGTTGTTGTTGATGATGATGATGATGATATTGACATGAGTACTGTGCATCACTGGGCCCAAAAATGTAAAATGGTGATGTAGGAGACCCCGAAGGAGGGATCAATCAGTCTCAAGTCCCTTCATATCCACAAGAGATCTAAGTCAAGCCCACCTTGAATTCCATTGACTTTTATCTACCGCGAATTTGCTTTGACCATTAATAGTTCAGATTCTTGTAGAGAGCATTAAACCTATATTCATTTGAACTGCCTGGACTCCTGATTTCCTGTGCTTGACAGATGAACTAGGAAAAACAAACTGGATGATTTTTGACAGCAGCTGACAGCTTTTTCAGAGAATGGCTGATGAACTGATTTAGACAACAGAAGGATTGCCCAAGGAGAAACTGTTGTTATGCTTGGCATTTTGTAGGCACACATGGGCTGCATTATTGATATTCTTCCATAGGTTTGTGTTAGATAGGTTGCTTGAATGCTGATGGCAAAGATGACAGCTTCAGGAGTTAAAATTTGGCAGCAGTTGGTGTCATGCTACAAAAATAAAGGTGAGGAATTTCTTCCCACATCATGACAGCTGTCGAAACATCCGCTTATTATTATGACCTAGAAATGAAATGGCAGTTCAAAGGATATCATCACACAGCTTCACCTGTGGGAAAAAAAAGAATAACAAAAAGAGGTTTTGGCAAGAAAATTCATGATGACAGTTTTGAGGGATGCAGATGGTGTTTTTCTTATGATTTTCCTTCAGCTTGGCATCCCTGTCAACTTAGAGCATTACACTGCAATAGTCAACATTTTGAAGCAACTATAAGTGGAGTTTTGGAGCACAAGAAGGAGTTGTCGCTGCAACACAACAAAACTGAGACATCCAAGAGAATGTCCATCTAACCATCCTACCCAGATTTGCCCAGTTTTGTTGCCATTCCACGCTTTTTCCAAAATTGAAGGAATATGCTCAAGGATATTTCTATGTGATGGAAAAGATTCTCAGCACCTGATTGTGGTGGCAAAGTAGGGAATTCTCTCTTTTTAATAACTTTATTAAATTTTAAAATAAATAAAAACTAACAAAAAGTACCAATTGAAACAGAAGAGAGGGAAAAGTAAAGAATGAAAGAGAAAACAAAACGAAAAGTGCAGAAAGAAAAGGAAAGAAATGAGAAATACAAAGACTTCTGACTTTTTTTTTTATAGGTCCTCGTGACTGTAATTGGGCTGGCACTTTTGGTCATAAGTCATGATGATTGTAAAACGGATCACCACATGATTCTGCTTGATTATTTTTTTTTGCAGTGGTTGTTAAGCAAATGTGGCAATCCTTAAGCAAATATGGCTTTTGTTAAGTGAACCCATTTTTTCTGTTTTGTTTTTTTTTGCCGGAAACTGGAAGTAAATGCCAGTTTTTTGCAAAAATGGTGTAAATCATGGTCACATGACTGCTGGATGCTGCAAACTGCCATAAATGTGGGCTGGTTGTTGAGCACCCCAAATTCAGTCATGTGACAGCAGGGGTGCAGACACTGGAATTTTGAATCCGTGTTGTAAGTCCCTCTTTTGGGTCCGTTATATCTTTGAACAGTTGCTAAGTGACCGGTTGTAAGTCAAGGACTACAACATAAATAAGTATATATTAAGCTCTTACTCTAAGTTTACAACATGACTTTCATTTTTTCCATTATCTCTGTTTTTTTCTAATCATCAAATCCAGATATCATAATTTCATCTCTCCCCCCCCCCCTTTTGGGAAAGAGTCCAGAAGAGGCTTTCAATCAGCAATAAAGTTAATGTCATTTCTCTGATTAAAGGTATCTTGCCATCTCACCCAACTCCATCAACTTCACCAAACTTCCATTGTAAATATAGTCAAACCTTTCCACTGTTGTGGATATAAAAATCTTTCTGCTATTATCATATAGTACAACAGAGTTCCATGAGTTTCCCCACCCCCCCAAACTACTTATCCATCAGTCCCAAAAGGAATATTTCTGGTTTCAATTTTGTGTTAGTCTTTAAAATTTTTTGAATTAATGTATGTATTTAAAACTAAAATTACAAAGTGTGGCATTCTTTTGTGATTGCTTTTAGAAGCATGTCCATTGTTGGCAGAAGTGCGTAGCATATGGTGATGATTGATTATGTGTTCATGAAATGATTTCTGGTCGTCAGTACAGTTCAAAGAACATTCAGATTGTTTTGAATGTAAACTTTGTTGCTGTAAATAACTTGATATGATTCATCTGTGGGATTACTAGCATATAACAAAAGTGAATCCACAACCATCTGTTCAAACTGTATAAAATGACAGTTTCTCTCTTTTGCTGCAGCCAAAGCACCAATATTTTAGATCCCATAATAAATGCCTTAAATGCATTCTATCATGTTAGAGTATTAATTGATTCCTGATTAATTTAAAAAAGGCACAATTTTCCTTCTTCATATAATTCACAGGAAGTGTGTCTTTACAGAGAGAAATAATTCAAGAGCCACCTGGAATCAACTCACTTATAATTATTAATTTTCTGAGTTAAAGTCATGGGAGCACAATTTGCAATTGCAATAGGGCCTACAGAAGAGTCCATAATGTGATCCACCAAAGCAGAGGGGAAAAAAAACTTATCTAAAACAGTTTTGAGTAACGTATGAAAAAAGAATATGTTCCATGTTTTTAATTTAAAAGATGCCAAATATCTGCTAAACAATTCTTTCCAGTTTTGAGAAAAAAATTGTTTTGGAGTGCTTCTGTCTAATTGAAAATCTTGAGTTTGGTTGGATATGGATAGTAGGCAGAAGACAGTTTTGTGAAACAACCACATATGAAATATTTCAGTGGTTTTTAGTAGGACAATCATAATAGTTTCCCAGTGTACTTTTATTTTTTTTCTTTTGTTTTTCTTTCTTTGTTCTCTCTGCTTTGTATTGCTGTTAGTCCTCAACTTGATTGCTTAGCAACCGTTCAAAATTATGATGAACCCCAAAAAAGGGTCTTACTTTTTCTAATTTATAAAATTAGAATAAAACAAAATAAATAAAATGTTCTAATATCCAGGGCCCCTGCAGTCAATTGACCACATTTTGGGTGCTTGGCAATAACATCCCACAGTTACCGCCATTTTGCAGCCTCCTGTGATTATGTGACCACAATTTACAATATTTTTCCAGAAATCATTGTTTATTTCCCGTTTCTGGCAAAAAAATGTCCCCTAATGAATAGTGGATTTGCTTAAAAATCACGGTATATGCTAAACAACTGTGGTATTCACTTAACACATCATAAAAAGCTCGTAAAATCGGGCATGGCCATGAGATGATCTGCTTTATAATTATCATGACTTATGACAGAAATTGCAGGCTCAATTATGGCTGTAAATTGAGGACTATCTGTGATTTGTGTTAGTTTATAATGTTTTTTTAAAAACTTAATACATTTTGTTTTAAAAAATAAGAGAGATAGTGTGATTTGCTTCCTTAATTGTAAAAAAATATATTTCACTTGTATAATGTTTATATTCAACATCAATTTTAAGATTCCTAATAATAGCTCTTCCACATTGCTTTATTCAATATCCACTAATATGTTTGTCCATTCCAAGTCCTAGAACTGGCAATTAATCCATTCTTTAGGTAAAATGTGTATTTCTTGCAGCATAGTACTGTAATATAAGATTGCAATTTTTACAATTTGTTACAAATATACTGGCTTCTCCTTAGAAAATGCATTTTGTTTTTATTTTGGAGTGCAAATTTAGTAACCAGATGGACATATTGCACAAATCTATTGTTTGTTTAACTGTGATTTGTAAAAATTATGATTTAGCTGACTTAGTGCAACAGTTTAGTGCATAAACCAAGGTTTGCAAACCACTATAGTTGAGTTCATATCAATATGCTCAGTATAATTCACTCAATATAAGAGAATTATGTGGTCATTAAGAGAACTTTGCTTCTCCCATTAATTTTGCTTGTTGGAAATGGTTGGTAAGGCCACAAATGGCAATTATATAAACCTGGGAAACTGCAAGTATTGTAAATGGTTGCCAAGCTTCTGAAGTTTGATCAGGTGATCGTGGGGATGCTGTCAAGGACCAGTCATAAGCTACTTTTTTCAATTCAATTCAATTGTTGTAATTTCAAACAGTTGCTAAACAAATGGTTTTAAGTTGAGTATAGATGTAGTTAGTATGAGGAATTCATAATTTTCTCTCTGACCTGGGGATTTGTGTTGATTTGCAGGTATCATCAGATCTAAGCTATGGTTTTGCACTCTTGGATCTGTGAAACATTTGAATTTAATTTCTCATGCTTTCCCCTTGTGTGCATTAATGTAAATTCAGTCATCACTCCAATTGTTTAACCTGTGCTAAGGATATTCATGAGCCTTGTCAGATGAGTCATTTCTATTTTTGTACCTCAGTGCAAATCTGCATTCTAAATTGTAGCTACTTTGAAATTAGTTTGCTGCTAATGGCTTCTCTCTTTTCTCCCTTTCCCCCAAACTAGAAGAATTATCATTTTGTCACTGAAGATCCATTGGGTTAAAATTCCCATCATATCCAACTATTACACATATCTAACTATTCTGGAATTTATTATTTATAATATTTTCAATGTAGAGAAATATATACTACAAAAGACAGTTATGTATATACTGTACTTATTATACCTTGCATATTCAACTATGAAAGTTCTTTTTAAACCAAATGAACTAATAAAAAATTACAGAATAACATCAGAAACAGACTACATTATAATTATGACAACATGACAAGACTAGAGCAAAGAAATAATGAATGCAGTTGTAGGAATTCTAATCCCTGTGTTAAAGTGATAAATAATAATCAGACTTTGTTTACATAAAGCCTAGTGGATTGTATCTATTTCAGATGTGATAAAAATGCAGAAACAGAACATTGCTTATTAAATCGGATGCCATTGAATTAATATGTCTTACTAACTGATGCTTAACACAGTATTATTGGTTTATAAGAGTTTCCTTAAATCATTTACTGAATCCATGGCATGATAATCGCTTCTAGCTTAGATGAAAGTTTCTTCTTAGACTCTACAAAAGAGAAGGTGATATTTAATAGTGACTTGTTTTGACAATTTGGGGCTGTGGATTCATTTGGTTAAAGTCTCTTTTAAAGGTTCATTCCTTCCCTATTTCCGTCTTTCCATTTACCCCCTTATTAATCAGTCAGAATTCTGTGATTGCTAAGGTTGTTCTGTCCTTAAAAAACAAAATAAGATTTTTTTTCTCCTCTAATTCTTATCAGGTTTTATTTTGTCTGCTTATCTTTTTCTTGCACTGTAATGTGACAGTTTTATTTGACTACATAAGGATACAGGTTGGGAAAATTACTTTTCTTTTAGTATACAGCAGGTACAAGCAATACAGAATTGCCTTTATTTCAAGCAACGTTTTAGTGGCCCTCAGAGAATTTCAGGAAAGTTAGGGAAGTGGTTAAGAGATAAAATACGATTCCCAAAACAATATATAAAAATACCAAGAAAGAAGAAGAAGAAGGAAAACTTGCTGTTCTTTGGGAACAGAAAGAACACATTACATCCCAAGTTTTGTTTCTCAAGGATAAGGAAGAGAGCATGGTTTAAATAAGACATAGTATGCCAAGCATTTTGTTTAATTAACAAGACATAGTATGTCAGGATAGAGTTCAGAAAGCACTGTGATTATATTCCGTACAACCTATACTCAAGAATCTGACCTACTAACAGTCAAGGCAAATTGGTACCAGATAAGAGTCAGCAAACTTCAAGGGGGCTGGACTTACATCTCTTTTGGGAGCTTAGGGACTCCAGACTTATGATGCATTTGATTCTGCCATCAGGCTCAGCTTGGTCATCTATATCAAGGGTTCTCAACCCCTGGTCTATGGACCGGTACCGGGCCGTGGCTAGTTAGGAACTGGGCCACACAATTGGAGGCATGCGGCAAGTCTGCAAGAGTCTGGGCAGGGGAGTGGCAGGGCAGAAGACGGCTTGCTCACTGCAAAGATTCTCCAGCGGCTACGCTTACAACTGACTTGCAACATCTGGGCTCAGTGTCCTTCCTCCTCTTCCTCCTCCTGCTTCTTGTGCTCTCTCTTCTTCTGTCTCCTCCTCCTCCTGCTTCCTCTCCCTCCTACTTTTTCTTCCTCCTCCTCTTCTTCCTCACTTTCCTCCTCTCCCCCTCCCGGCACCCCAGTTGGGCTTGTGCTCCCTTTGTGCAAGTCTCCAAGTTTGCAAGGCAAGCGCACGCCAGCCCAGCTTGAAACCGGGAGCTTCCACAAAACTTTGTTGGAGGGGGATCCCTCCCCAAGGTATGTGTTTGTGAGGGTGCTTTCTCAGGGTGCAAATAGGGGCAAGGAGAAGCTACCTTTCAATTTAAGCACTGCATCTTCAAGGGAATCTCTCTCGTTTGCACCTTTTCTAAGATGACTGAGTTTTTTGCTTTTGTTTTGATGGTGCTCCAGGTGCTTCATGTTTTGGCAATTTCCTGCCTACTTTAATTTGGTGTGTGTATGTGTGTGTTCACGCTCCTTTCTTCGTGCAGCTCTCAAGTTTGCAAGCCAAGTGCGCTCCTACCCAGGTTGCAGTGGGGAAGGGGGGGGGAGAAGAGAAGCTACATTTCCTCTTAAGCACTGTGTCTCCAAGGGAATCCCTTTTTCATCTGCACCTTTTCCAAGGCTCTCTCTCTCTCTCTCTCTGAATGGTTTTCTTAGCACTTCCTCAATGTGCTGGGTTTTTGGTTTGTTTTGCTGGAAGGCTGAGTTTAGGATTGTCTCTTTTCCTTCCCAGTTTCTTAGAAGCAGAAAGTCACTGGTCTAATCTAATACAATGTAATAATAATAGAAATAAAGTGCATTATTTATTTGTTTATTTAGAAAACGTAGAATAAATATAATGAATCATCCTGAAACTCCCCCCCCCCAGGTCCATGGAAAAATTGTCTTCCAGAAACCGGTTCCTGGTGCCAAAAAGGTTGGGGACCTCTGATCTATATCATGTGTACAAACAACATATGAGTGAGGGGGCAACATGGTTCTTTCTGGGTGTTTAGAACCATATTAACCCAACTTAAATCTTTGCAATGTAGGACAATGTTGTAATCCTTTGTTCTCAAGTTCTTGCCATTCCTAATTGCTGTGCTGTATTAAAACCCCAGCCCAATCAATATGGACAAGAAAATATCTTTCCATGTAGAATACAATAATTGAACCAGATTTCATATATTGCCTATTTAGATATAAATTCCAATTTGGTTCTGAAGAAAACAGAATAAATGGAAGGAACGTGGCTCAGAGTGAACTATTCAGTTCTTCACATAGAAAGTCATAAGAGCAAAACCTCATCACCTCAGGCAGCATTTACAATGCTTAGTTTGCCAGGGATTGGAAATTTTCTTTAGATGCTTTACTTTATTAAAACTAGAAAACTTTCCCAAAGGGGAAAACCCATTCACGGATTTATTTAAAAAAATCTTCCCCAAGATTGTGAATGGGAGCGCACCTGTCATTTAAAAATGAGAGGTGATTCCCAAAATGATTTATAAAAATACCAAGAAAGAAGAAGAAGGGAAACTTGTTAATTATTTTCTTTTAAAATGTTGCCGTGAAGTGAATGCAGGTGTCTTTCACACTGGTGTGGGAAATCCTGTGAATGCCGGGGGTAGATTAGGCGCTTTTTGTTCCCTGCACAAAAAGAAAGAAGGTGCTGCTTCTCTAATGAGATTTGGCACAGTTCCATCATTCAGCTATGGATATTGACATGATCAAATGATTTATGGACAGAGGCAGAATCTTCATGTTTATCAAAACAGTTGTGGCTTCTTCAAGGTGGCTATTTAATGGGTGGTTGGTAACCAGAGAATTAATTGAATTAAAGACAGGAATGACATGGAAATATGAAATCGCACTCAGTAGTGGGAGATGAAGACCAGACAGCTTGAGAATTGTTTTGAGACAAACTACAACCCCCACCCACCCTGCCCCCGGTGTCAACACTGCAACGATCTTGGCTGAAGCCATTTTTGCTTCGTTTTCGGTTGCCACAGTAATGGGAGGGGGGATGAGTGGTTTTAAGGTTAGACTAAACAATAAATTGTCCCGTGGGAACCAAGGTCATTGCTGCCTGATGTTTGGTGGGCTGAGCCTTCCGTTAGAAAGTCTGCCAAAGTATTTTATTGGGGAACGTGGATAATTACATAGTGCTGGTATGGGAAGTTCAACTTTGATACTTTGTAACCAATAAATATGTTCTTTAAGGAAACCTCTTGTCTTGGGGTTCTGCTTTTACTGGTCTCATCTATTGGAACCATGACACCCGGCTAGATGTCTTCTATGAACCAGGAAGAGAGGGTGAAATTTAGATTAACTTTCTTTCCAGCAGCTGGATTCAGAGCTCCTTGTGACCCTGGGATGTACAGTAAAGACTTTGCTGAGCATTTACTCTCTTTTCAATTTTCACAGGTTCAGGATATAGAGTAAGAAGGGGATGATAGCATAAGCCTCTTTTCATGCCACCTCTAGTCACACTCTTTTTTTAAAAATCTGGTGTTTCTCAACCGTGGCAACTTTAAGATATGTAGACTGGGAGAGGGAATTCTGGGAGCTGAAGTCCACATATCTTAAAATCGCCAAGGTTGAGAAACACTAGGTTTTCCCATTTTTTAAAGGTACCAAATAAATATTTAGGGTGGGATACAGTTGGTTCCCATTCACAGATAGGTCTGCCAATGGTCTGCTATGGGTATGTTGTAGTGATGGACAAGACTGAACAGCTTCTGTGTATGTAGAAATGGTGTTGAATTTTTTCCCCGTCACTTAATAATACTATTTTGGCTTGTACTGACTTTGCACCGGTGCATCATCTAAAATTAAACTGTAGCTGGAATAAAGGCTGTTGAAATTGTCTTTCTATTTGCCCTTTGCACTCAGAATTCTTTGATGTAGGTAAAATCTAAAATTGACCTTGGGAAATTATGAGGGAGCTGAAAGGCATTTCACTATGAGAATATGATGGATTTATTTAAGCCCATCATCAAGGTTATCTTCTTATGAGATTTTTTGATTTTTAATGCACATTTAATGCAAATTTTCTTAAAGAAGAAAATTTAGAATAACTTGCAATTCCAGTAAAGTATCATTATAGATTTAACAGCCAAGGCACACTGTTCAGGCATCACGAACACGCTTGATGTAAACCTATGAAGAATTGGAGCATTGTTAAAATAGCAATTTGTAAGTTAAGACTTATAAACATTCCTATATCCCCAGAAATGGTTTTTTGTTGTATTAACAAAAGCAAAAGTAATTGCTATTTCTTAATCTGGATGTGCTTGGATCTCAATAAAAGAAATACAGTCTAGTCCTGTATTGTCTTTTTCTGGTTTGTCCCCAGACTGATCAGGATTCAAGAGATGGTCTTATAAATAGCCCCTGAAAGCACCTTCATCACCTGCCAGTTTGCAGTTCACAAAAATTCAGTAATAAAAGAAAATGAAACAATTCTGCCATAATGTATGTTATGAAATGCTGGTTGTTGATAGGAAATAGTTCAATTGTTATAATTCTTGTAGCCTTGAGCCTTTCTTTTTAATCTTGCTAAAGAGATTCCATAAAAATTGTGCTTGAAAAAGGAATTATTTCCAGTTTTAAATAGATAACAAGAGCCTGACATCTTGAAACTTAAATGACTGAATTCAGATTCACGCAGAAGTTGGTAATCCAAGTAGATTATACAGGTGGCTATAATTATTCCTGGAGTTCTTTTTCAGGTAACAAAAACATGAATTATATGACCTTGGAAAAATTCTACCTGCCTTTTTGTATGTGTATAAAATACACAAAACTGTCCAAAAGTTGGCCTCCAAACAGAATCATGCACCAAAACCCATGGATACCTAAAAGTTTACTGTAGCATGGTCTTTATTTACCAATTATGGATATGTAAAACTACTGGTAGCATAACTGTGGATAACCAGAGCCATTTGTTTAATGGCTACAGTCTACAGTAGGATGTTAGTAATCCAAGAGAAATGACATGGATTTCTTCTTTATAGCAGGGTCTCCAACCTTGGCAACTTTAAGACTTGTGGCTGGCTAATTCTGTGAGTTGAAGTATACAAATCTTACGCTTGCCAAGGCTGGAGAGCCCTGCTTTAGAGAACAGTGCACATTAACTAGTTGTGGCTGAATATGACATCTAAGTATACTTCACATATATTGCTTCCTTTTTACAACTCTGTAATCCCTTAATTCGGGGTAAAATCAGGCAACTGGTTGAAATTGAGAGTTTACTGGCCAGATGCCCTTCCTGACACCACATGGAGTTCGTATTAGATATTTTTTGTTTGCACTCTAGGAGAGAAACATCTGCTGCTACCTAGGATTGAACTCTCAAGCTTCTGAGTGGGAGGCGAGAGTCTTTACCACACTGCTCACTTCACATATATTGCTAATCCCAGATTAAACATGGTGCATTGAACAAGTAATAATGACCTAGTTTGCACATAGCATTCAACTCTAACAGATGGCTTCATGCATCTTGCTAAACCACAGAGTGTGGTTTAGCCATCTTAATTCACTTGGTCTGCTTGGTAATGTGCTAATGTAGCTGGAGTCTTTGTGTTCTGCTTGTAATTCAGAAACCAAATAGCATGGCTTGATTTACAAACACATGAACTATAATTTAGTTTGTTTGGTTTGGAGTTTAGTATTCTGTGATCCAAGCCACTATGGGTTGTAAATCATGATTTATAATGTGACTTGCTTTGCAAATTCAGCCAATTTTGGTTTATTTAATAAAGCATGGGTAATATGAGCAGGCTTAGCCTGATTTGTGAACTCAGCTAGTATGTGGGGGTAAAATAAAACCACATATCTCTTCAGAGTTGAACATTGGTGAGAAATGAGGTGGAAAGTAATGGTATCTTAACATCATTTTTAATAAAAATGGGAAGATTTTTTTTCTGCTTAGTTCCAAGTGGAGAAAAGTTACTTAAATTAATTTTGCAATGTTTTCCAAGCCATTTATATGTGCGTACCTGGTATATTTCATTATGAATTCATTTATGGAATGTTTTTTTATTGTTAACCACTCTGGAATAGATTTGTATGAAAGACTGTACACAAGTAGCTATAAATAACTGGAATTTCATTATAAGTAAAGGCAAACACACTTGGGGATTTTTAACTTAGAATTATAGCATAATAGAATTCAAAAGCAAGGCTCATTAAGTTTAATGGTATTTACTCCCAGGTAAGAGAATGTTATGAGATACTTTTATATAATTTTTAGTGGCTATTAAGATTTCTTTTTTCTTATGATAGTAGAATTCAGAGTCAACACATCAAATTGTGCAGGTTATGCATGTTTGTGATATACTGAAAAGTAGGGACATATGACTCCCAATCTTACTCTTTTTTTAAGATTTTCATTCCTCGCAAATACATAATGAATATTATTTTTCTTTCTGTAAATATTTCATGTGTTCTTTCATTTAGTGAGCTTGTAAAACGTAATAAAATTAAAGTAATGGTGCAAAGAGTTGACTGGTTGCCCAGAAAGCAATGCAAAATAGTATTATTAAGTGAACAAGGCTACAGTTATAAAGAAATTAGAAGAGAAATTGGTGGAAACTTAACCAAAGGTGGCATTTCTATTGTACACTTTTCCCAAAAGGTTTCCATAATTTTGGCCACTACTGTAGATTCCAGAATCTTCAGTGCTTTTCATGACTTTCTGAATGTAGCACTTACTTTATGGCCTCATTGTCTAACAGATATTAGATTATGAATAGATAATAAAACAGCCCATCTTTTATCCCGGTTTTGAAAATGAAAAAAAATAATTTTATTTTTTGCCTTTTGATCAGCTTAGATTAGTTGTACATCAAGTTGTAGATAGAGATTGTATTTTGCTCTGTTTCTTGTGTTAGAATTCAAGGCTGTGATGGCTTCCATCCTAGCGAGTTGATGTTGTCTAGTTTAACCATTGTTAAGCTTTGATTTTTTTTATTTGGCTTGTTTGCAAACTATCTCTAGTCACCATGTTCATGAGTTCTGGTTTATAAAGACCAGAGCAGACAGGAATTTGAAGTAGGAGTTCAGGGTCCTGCTTCAAAGAATGAACTGAAGATGTAATTCGGCCAGTTTGCTGCTTTTGGAAACCCATGAAATCAGTTATAGGTAGTCCTCGACTTAAAACAGTTCGTTTAGTGACTGTTTGAAGTTACAATGGCAATGATAAAAGTGACTTATGACCATTTTTCACACTTATGGCTGTTGCGGCATCCCCATGGTCACATGATCAAATTCAGATGCTTGGCAATTGACTCATATTTATGACGGTTGCATTGTCCCGGGATCATGTGATCACCTTTTGTGATCTTCTGATAAGCAAATTCAATGGGAAAGCCAACCATGTTATTAATTTAACAACGGAAGTAATTCACTTAACAACTGTGACAAGGAAAGTCACAGTAAAATGAGGCAAAACTCACTTAACAAATGTCTCACTTAGCAACAGAAATTTGGGGCTGATTTGTGGTCGTAAGTCGAGGATTACCTGTACCGTGTTCTCAACACCCCCCCCCCCATGAGTAGCAAGATTTTAAGTTCAGAGTCTGATACTCTCTGACTAATAGGGGTTTGATTGGGATGCTCCCTCTTTCTTTATAGGCTTCTCACTTTTCATCTTGACAAAGATAAGGTGTCTTTTCCTCTGAGATGCTGATTTACACAATTCTAGGCAGACCAGAAACTTTTAACACCATTGTAAAATTCAAGACACAAGGTCTTGAATTTTATTTGGCTATCTTCCCAGGTGTCTTTGGTAATAAAATTAGTCCTTGAAGCAATAATCACTACCACCATTTTGGGATAATCTTTTTAAGAAAAGCTACACATCTTCATATATGTCCCCTTGTGTTTGAAATCTCCTTGTGTTTTGTATGTCTCCATGTTTGTCTATGTCTGTGTAACGATTCAAGTGTATCAGAGAAGTTATTGGTTTATTAAGCATTTCTTAGTGATTCTGATAAGGGGTAATTTGTAGAAGTATAAGTGAGTTTTTTTGTTTTTTAACTCTTTTGAAATTCCTTTTTAAGGATTTTTTAAAGTATTCTTTAATGAATGTTTCATTGTAGTACTTACCATGTTGTTATGAAGACCAATTAAATATTTTTGCAATGCTTATCTGTGAATTAGCTGTGAATTAGAGATACTAAAATGTAGCTACAGTAGTCCTTGACTTACAACCATAGTTGAACCCAAAATTTCTGTTGTTAAGTGAGACATTTGTTAAGTGAGTTTTGCCTTGTTTTATGACATTTCTTACCAAAGTTGTTAAGTGAATCACTTTAACAGTTGATAATTTATTAACCTGATTTTTAAGTGAATCTGGCTTCCCCAGTGACTTTGCCTGTCAGAAGGTTGCAAAAGAGGATCACATGACTCTGGGATGCTGCAATGGTCATAAGTTTGAACAATTTGGGAAGCATCTGAATTTTGATCACATGATCATGGGGATGATACAAAGGTTGTAACACTGAAAAATGGTCATAAATCACTATTTTCAGTGCCGTTGTAACTTTAAACGGTCACTAAAAGAATGGTTGTAATTCAAGGATTACCTGTATGGGGAGCAGACTAGGGTCTCAGTACTAGAGACTAGAGAGAAAACCAAAATATAGGTAAAATACAAGATGACCGGGATTCTTTGTGTGTATAGTACGACGTAAATCTACCTGACACAGATGCGGTATCTTGCCTGCTTATCACAAAGGCTTGTGCTACACTACACATCCTACTTTTTTCTATGAAAGAGACTCAAAGCAAGCTATAAGAGGAAATACTTTCCCCAGTCCTCTGAATCTGCTACCTGGCTTCCAGTCTAACGCTCTACCTCACACACAATTACTTTTATTACCAAACTTCCATTGGCCCAGTGGAGATTTTTAACAAGCTCAGTTGCTGCATTTTTGAGAGTCTTGAGATTTCTGAGCAGAAGGATTTTCAAAAGACTTCCTCTGGTTGCTACTGAGGAGATGGAACTAAGAAAACAGCAGTGCTGATGTGGATCATGCCAGGGATTGACTCACTAAATCTTAAGACACTGGATTTCCGTGTGGATGCCCCAAGTGAGTGAAGGCCTGATGTAATTTCCTCTTCAGAGAGACAATAATCTGCCACACTTGATCTCTGCTTCGAGTGCCTGGTTCATAGAAAATACTTGCATTTTCAAGGAGATAGTGAGCTTCACCTAGTAAATATGCCACGGAAAGTAACCAGGACGCTAGGCTGGGTTTCGGGAAACACCCGAGGTATTTATTTGTAGATTGCATAATTAGAAGAGAAATATTACTCAGGATACTAGTAAGCTAATCTGTAGGGCAGAGATCGCAAGGCTGTATCCCCCCTCTCATGTATCTGTAGAGAACTTAAGGAGCTACTTGGTGCTTAAGAAGGGGACAAGTTTGACAGAAATAGCAGAGAGCATTTCATGGTACATTCTCAACTAGAATAAATGATGCCATTGACGGGGGAGAACATTTTGCAACGTTTCTCATTCACTTTGTTCAATCTCTATGGTGATTCTCAGTCATCCAAGTCATAGTTATCCCAAAGGTGCTTTTTCACGAGGCAACTGGACTTTCTTGTTTTTTCTTTGAAGACGTTTCATTCTCATCCAAGAAGCTTCTTCAGTTCTGATTGGATGGTGGGGAACGGAAGGATTTATATGACACTGATGACACAGATAAACCTCCAGTTGGTCTCAAAGACTCTGTAAAAGAATGCAAATGACCAGCTGTCTGCCAGGAGTGTAAATCCTTCCATTCCCACCATCCAGTCAGAGCTGAAGAAGCTTCTTGGATGAGAAGCGAAACGTCTTCAAAGAAAACAAAGTCCATTTGCTCATGAAAAAGCACCTTTGGGACCCACTTTGTTCCTTTTCCACTGTCAGGAATTTTCTCCTTAGTTCTAGGCTGCTTCTCTCTTTGGTTAGTTTCCATCCATTGCTTCTTGTCCTGCCTACAAGTGCTTTGGAGAATAGCTTGACTCCCTCTTCCTCCCGAGATATTGGAACACTGCTATCATGTCACCCTTCATCCTTAGTTCTTGTAAGAGAAGCAGCCTAGAACTAAGGAGAAATTTCCTGACAGCGAGACAATTAACTAGTGGAATAATTTGTCTCCAGAAGTTGTGGGTGCTCCAACACTGGAAGTTATTAAGAAGAGATTGGACAGCCAATCTGTCCAACCGTGTATAGGGTTTCTTGCCTGAGCAGGGGTTGGACTTGAAGACCTCCAAGAGCCCTTTCAACTCTATTATTATTCTGGTTGCTTAAGTCATAAAAATATATAAGGTTTTACAGAATACACTTTATTTTGGGTGCCCATTTAAAAAGCACACAGAGGAGAAATGGTGGAGAAGGATCTGTTCAGATTGATTCCTCTAATAACTCTGCACCAAAATAGTAAGACTTGCTAGAAATAATCTTAAAATGGGAGCTATTGATTGCCTGACAAAAGCAGACTTTTGAATTTTGTAAGATAAGAGCATTTCAGTCTAATGAGATACTTGACAAAGATGCCAAGATCAAATGCAAACATGTACTGTAATATGATGCTTAAACATTGATTCATTGAAAAGGAATCTGAGTGTTTTTATAGAATCAGGAATCATTTGTCTGACATCAGAATAAATTCACGGTATTCTACCCAATAATTCCAGGAGACTACCGGTAAATTTTAAAAGTTTTATTTTAGCAACATAGATGTACTACATTTTTTCTCTTTATTTCTCTGTCATTCAAATCTCACATATATCTGAGATTCTTCTTTGGATTGGCCAGGTGACAAAAGGACATGGGAAGTCCCCTGACAGTGCAGTTTGAGAGGAACGTTAATGGAGTGGAAGATGGAACTTTGGTTTTTTATTTCCTTCCAGCATTTTTTTTATACATCATGCTGGATTGCTTCAGTTTGATTGCTGGGTTACCTCATACATCAAGTCATGAGCATTTGGCAGTTGCTCATTGGACCAAGATGTTCTCTCCCATAACCATTCGGTGGCCAAAGGGAATACAAACACTTTCAAAGAATTCTCGCTCCATTCCTAACTTGCCCTGGAACATCTCAGATCTTGATAGAGTCTTGTGCACATATACTTTCTTCTCCAGTTCAACAACAAAGATCAGAATTGTGCAAGTCATGGTATTTCCTATTATATTCTTTGTTAGACTTTGAAGAAACAGGATTATTATTTATTTATTTAGCATATGGCATAAAGGGCCAAGGAGTTTACAGTGTTTACATACTTCTGGACACTTCTGGCCCTTCTGAAGAATACACTTCAGTTATTTTTTATAATACATTTTTATTAGTTTATCAAAATATAAAATACAAATTATTGAGTGAAAACATAAAGCTAGCCCATGCGATATGCACAGTTGAACTATAGATATTACTTACATGACTGCTGGTTCTGCCTAAAGATTCAGAGATATACTATGAATGCTTAAGAAGTGAGAAGCAAGAGCACTCAGCAATCTGGCTGTTACTAATTGCTGTTTGACTCCTTCATACTTTGAGAATTGTCTTATGTGTTGCTATGATAATGAAGCCTACTTATTTTTTTTCTTCTTATGTTCCTTTACATTGGCCTGAAAGCCATTATTTTAAACTGTGAATATCTTACACTCTATAAATAAATTAACAAAGTATTAATGTCCACAAATTCTGAAATTTATAAAAATCATAATCTTCTTTTTCTTCTGCTGTATTTTAGTTACCTGACAGCGAGTAACAAGCAGAAATTCTTATATTCCACAAGACCTTTTTTAAAGAGGGCTGCCTTGGTACTTACCTATGTAAGTATTGCTATAAATCATTTTTTTACTTCTTGAATGTCTTCAATTGAATTATGTTCTATTAGTACCTGAGTGTGAAGAATAAATGAATTCAGCAGGACAGTCATAACTCAAAGACATGCTGATTAGAACAGGTTAAGATGAAGATACTTTCAGCATCACAAATCTTTTTTGATCAATGGAAGCTCACGTAGAAGTTCCTTTTGCTAGCTGACCAGAAAGCTGAATTGTATTATATCCAAACCTTGCTCCACTCTCGAAACAGCTCATTAATTCACCCAATAAAATATATGTAAGACTACTTGGCAGTTTTTCAATGGTTAACCAGCCTTCAAATTATTCTCTTCTCCACCCCACCCCACCCCCATTTTTGTATTTTGGAAATAATAAAGAATCGCCATTTAAGTTTGGAATGATAGCTTATCACTTGACACTGGTGATGCAATGGGGTGACCAATAACAATGAAGTGTTGTAATAGATTTAGGTTTTCTGGCCATATACAATTGGGTTTCTCTCTAATAATCCAAGAATTTACTCTTCTTATCTGAAGGGGATCCTACTTATGTATTTTCGCCTATGGATAATGGGAGGTTCCATGCCAGCCTTTTCAGAGCAGGACAATCCAGCTTCATTCTCACCGTATCTTCTTACAAGGTACTCAATTGGGATTTACTTCTTTTCAATATAAAGCAAATATAAACCAAATTTAGTCTATATGCCGTCACTTTTCCCCTCAAAAAGTGCATTTATTAAAATGAACCCAACAGTTCTGTTATTCCTAGGAGTTTAAACTCATTGCCATTAAATCATCTCAGTGTAAATATTTCAGGAACTCTCCCAGAGGTGACATTTGGAGACGTTCGCATGTGAATAGTGCCAGTTCCAAAATATATCTTGAATGCTTTGAAATTCATAAGTTACACTAGTATATTTTGATAATGTGTTAAATGTGATTATCAGCCACCTGTTCCCACTGCAATGATCTGTTTGTTTCATTCCAATTTAGCCTTCAAGAATGGGCTGTGTGATTCTCCACATCACCTTATTGATTTTATCAATCTTTATTTTGGGGATTCTTGGATGTTTTGTATAAATCAGAGATCCCCAAATCTTTTTAGCATCCTCTGAATGTCCTCAGAAAAAGATTATCAGAAAAGAGGGCTTTCTCATTCACAGGAGAATTTAATATGGGGAAAAAGCCTAGTTCAAAGACTTTGATTATGCAGAATATTTAGTAAGCTTTGTAAACTACAGATCTGATGTTCAAGGCCATCCAAATATTAATCAGGATCCATCCTGTTTATTTGCCAGGATTTGAAAAGGCCATCTGGGTGCTGTCCCTGCTAAGAGATACAAGATATATAAGCACTATCAGCTTGGATAAATGCTTAATAAATGCGTTGCTGTATATTTGTGGGATTGTGCACTACCATCTCCCCATGGAATTCAGAGAATAAAAAGCAGAGTTATTTGCCCTCTTCAGAACAAGCCACCAAGGCAGTTAAGCTATGATTGCTGCAGCAAGGGAGGAAACTATAACATAAACAATTTTCCCCAAATCTAGGGCAGGCATTTGTAAACTTAAAAGAGGAAGCAATGTATCTCAAAATACTTTGAAATCCTAGTGGACAATCATTTAAATATGAGCCAGCAGTGTACTGCAGCTGCCAAAAAAGCCAACACAGTGCTAGGCTGCATTAATAGAGGGATAGATTCAAGATCACATGAAGTATTAATATCACTTTACAATGCCTTGGTAAGGCCACACTTGGAATACTGCGTCCAGTTTTGGTCACCACAATGTAAAAAAGATGTTGAGACTCTAGACTCTAGAGAGTACAGAGAAGAGCAACAAAGATGATTAGGGGACTGGAGGCTAAAACATACAAGGAACGGTTGCTGGAATTGGGTATGTCTAGTTTAATGAAGAGAAGGACGAGGGGGGAAATGATAGCAGTGTTCCAATATCTCAGGGACTGCCACAAAGAAGAGGGAATCAAGCTATTTTCCAAGGCGCCTGAAGGCTGGACAAGAAGCAACGGATGGAAACTAATCAAGGAGAGAAGCAACCTAGAACTAAGGAGAAACTTCCTGACAGTGAGAACAATTAACCAGTGGAACAACCTGCCTCCAGAAGCGGTGAATGCTCCAACACTGGAAGTTTTAAGAAGAGACTGGACAGCCATTTGTCCGAAATGGTGTAGGGTTACCTGCCTGAGCAGGAGGTTGGACTTGATGACCTCCAAGGTCCCTTCCAACTTTTATTATTATTATTATTATTATTATTATTATTATTATTATTATTATTATTATTATTATTATTATTATTATTATTATTATTATTATTATTATTATTACTATACCCAAGAGATTTTAGAAATTGAATCTCTTGAGAAGAAGCAACACATCTTTGGAGTTTTTTTCCCTGATCTTTTCCCTATCTTTTGTTTTCTTTCTTTGCCTCAAATTTGTAGTAGCTCAAGTTCCATTACCAGAGGTAACTCTTGCAGCTTCAGAAAATTGCCCAGTGTATTATCCCCAGATAATAATTCATCACACTAAAACCGTGCAGCTGCTGGTTTTGTTAAACACCTATTAGGATTCCTCTCAAAGGGCTGTTTTAGGGGATGGTCCTATTGAGTCCTTGTTTAAATTAGGCATTTCTGTGAAAGAAGAGGAAAATCCGTGCTAAGCTATCATGTTTTAAACTTGCATTCTGTGAAAATGATCACCGGGAAGCCTTTTTCCAGACTAATCCTGAGAATACAATTGAGGTCCCATCTCTGGAGGACAGAAGGCATTGCAATGCAAACCTTCAGTATTCTGGGTTCTTTGACCTGATCTGAACAGGTTTATCCTGATATCTCCTTTTAAAGACCCACGTGTTTCCTTTCTTAGATAACCAACAGGATGTTAATGCTACCCAACACAGGAAGACTACTGTAATGGCTTTCAGTCAGAATAATATTTTTTTCTTTGCTACTTAACACTGAGAGCTTTTTTCTCAGGGGTGTTTTTATCTTTTGCATAGGCTCTAAATCAACTGCGTCTGATAAAGCACTTTATAATAAGGTTATAAAGCACTGTGGCTGCAATTGTAACCAAGTTCTGTTATTTATGGGCTTTCTATCTTAGCTGAATTGGTTTAGGTTGAGGCACTGCTGTTGGATAACCCAGCTTTCTCTTCCTTGGTATTGCTGGCATACTTCTCTTGGTTAAATAAATCATTTTCAAAAGTTAATCATCATAGCTTCTCCTGTACCTCTATGTAGATGCGGGTATATCTGAACTGGTATACTGTTCTGTTAATCTGCATATAGACACACACACACACACACACGCACACGCACACACACACAGAGAGAGAGATGGGATGTGTCAGAGCTTTTGTAGGGAATCCGTAATGTACACAGGAGCTCATAGGAAGCCTCTTTTCTTTTCTTTTTTATCTTACACTCTTATTGTTTTATCAATGTATAAAATACGAAGAAAAATAAAAATAGGAAATGAAGGGAGGAAAAAAGAAAAGGGGAAAGAAAATATGAAGTACAAGGGAAAAAAGAAAAGGGTGTTGACTTCTGACTCTTTTTAGCACAGTACAAGATAACAACATTACAGCCTCAAGTTTTTACTTTTATACCTTAGTATATAGCTAGCCATTTTTATAACAAATCTTATCTAATCAACATAACCAAAGTCAAAGTTTCATTTTTTTTAATCACAAGCACAAAATCCAGAAGTGATAACCAAATAAAAAACATAAATATTGTCTATTCTTCTCTTTGAATAGAACAATCAATTTAACCATTTCTGTTGTTGAAATAATATTACGCTTAATAATCTTTATAAACTACTACCATTTACACTAACAAAATTCACTGTATTCTTTCAGATTCCTTTACCTTAAAGGGGAAAAAAACCCCTTTTTTATCCATTTTAAAACACTAAGCTTTTCTTTAAAAACATTTCTGAAATCAAAATATTCTAATACATTTTTTTTAACTTCCAAGCCTCTTTTTTCAAGGGGTTGCAATTGTTACCTCTTTTTTTCATTTTTTGTGCGTCCTTTGTGCGTCCCTTCTGGGACCACAGTTGGGACCATAATTTCCATAATTGTTAAGTGAGTCACAGATTTTATGATCTTTTTTTTGCTACATTTGTTAAGTAAACTACTGTAGCAATTAAGTGAACAATACAGCTGTTAAGTGAATCCAGCTTCCCCCATTGACTTCACTGGTCAGAAACCAGCTAGGAAGATTGCCAATGGCTGATTGCTTGACGCATTGCCCATTGCCAAGAGCTGAAATTTTGATCATGTGATGATGGGATTTTGCAATGGTTGTAAATGTAAGAACTGATGCTAAGTTACCTTTTCAGTGCTGCTGTATAAATGTTTGTTAAAAGAATGATTGAAAGTCGAGAACTCCCTGGAGTCTTTATCAGTACAGGGTTCAGGATATTTGTTCAAAGGCTCTAGAAGTATTGGGGTAAAGTTTTCCAGCCAATAAAGATACTGAGCTTGTCACCTGGAGAGCTGACAGCCCGGGTTTGAGACCCAAGCTCTGTGCAACGGGGTGAGCTCCCGTCCTCCCCTCAGCTTCTGCCCATTTAGCAGTTTGAAAGGATGCAAATGCGAGTAGATTAATAAGTACCACTCCGGTGGGAAGGTAACAGCGTTCCATGTGCCTTCAGCGTATAGCCATGCTGGGTCACATGACCACATTGTCTTCAGACAATGCTTGCTCCTTCAGCCAAGAAATCTGGAGATGAGCACCATATCCTAGAGCCGGGCACGACTGGCAGGGAAAACTTTATCTTTTTACAAACAGAAAAAAGCAGCGTCCAATTAGGTTAGACCTGCATCTCTGAAATATGTAATCCAGCAGTGAAATTTCTCAAGTATCTGTAGCTCATCCCAGGAAAACAGCTGGAAGCTATTATAAAGCTTTTCTCTATATTATTCTCTCTATAGTAATTAGTTTTTTGTGTTTCTTGCAGGTGGGAGTATGTACAGATTTGATATTCATTTTCAAACTTGCATTTGTTATTTTTCATATCCAATTATAGCCCTGTGTCCTTAGCAGACCTCAATTTATTGTGTTTTTTCCTTAGGTTGCTTATATCAGTGATACAAATGCATTAGCCATGGAGATATGCTTCAGGTCTTCAATATGTTTTGCAAAGCAATGGAAGAGTCACTAAGGAAAGCCTCATGTAGTAATTCTTAGGGTCTTGGTTCTCTGGCTCTCGGTTTAGTACCCTTGTTGTAGACAATCTTAGATTTTGATCCACCACAATTAAAAGAGGAAGGTAGTTCACAAATAGAATTCATGAGTTTTCAAACAGGCTTGCAGTGAATCAATATGAGCTTTCTTTGGTTCCTACTGTGATGTTTGGCAAATCAATTCTAAATTGTTCAAATTTAACAAGAACTTTCATTATTTGGCAAAAAAAGTAATGTAATGAAGAAATTTCCTGTTGTGATGAGCTGAGATGTGAACTAGACAGTTATGAACAGAGTGTGGTGAATGTTTTAGAATCTGGGAATAAGTCAATCAACAGAAGTTGACAGATGGTATGGGAGGAATTTAAGAGGTCCCAAGGCCCAACAAAACAATGAAAAGGCATTGAGTTGATATCTATATTTTTCATGTTTTTGTTAAGTACAATTTCTGAGAAGACGTATAAAGAATTGAACAAATCTAATATCCCTTTTCACAAACAACGGAAAGAAGAGAAACTCTGGATATCGTGTTTTTATATTTATATGATGAGTACGTAAGACCATTTGCAGAACTCAGACACTTGCTGGCTTCACATAATATAGTGCTGTCTCAACTATATTTAAAAGTTTTAATTACATAGGAGACTTTCTCTGATTTCCTGGTTCCTGTAATGGTTCCCGTGTGTTGCTGGGATTAACATTGCAATCTTTGCTTCCTCTTCAGTTTGCACATACTATATTACCACACCGTATAAAATTGGTTTTTAATATAAAACATAAGTAGCCTAGCTAGTCCATAAGAAAAACATCCAATATTTATGTGCTCTGGCACCATTTCCAGTGCTGAATGGGAAGAAGGAACCCAAGACCTGGGTTGCTAAAGAACTCAAGATACACACTTGTCATGATGAATTGCCTCTCCCACCACTCTCCTGTCTGTCCTGTATGAATGGTACAAGAGGCCCCTCCGTGTAAATATACGGTTTCTATTACCTTAGGGTAGCTTTGTACTGTATTGTAATTGTGGTATCTATTGTTTATTATTTCTCTGAGATCCCCTGTGGTGACTCTTATCCCTATGTTAGCTAATATTTTTTATAAAAAAGTAAATATTTTAAAATCACTGTATATCTTAAGTTTTAAATTTAAAGAAAAATAATATATGAGTAATACGTTTTCACACTTTCTTTATGCGCGTACTCTGTATTTTCTCCAAGAAGCTCAATGTGATGTAGGCCTACACCAGGGGTAGGCAACCTTGGCTCTTTTATGACTCGTGGACTTTAACTCCCAGAATTCCTGAGCCAGCATGGCTCAGCTTGGAAACCTCTCCCTTTCCCCTCAGCATGGCTGGCTCAGCAATTCTGGGAGTTGAAGTCCACGAGTCATAAAAGAGCCAAGGTTGCCTACCCCTGGTACACAGTATGCTAAGCTGTCATGTGCTTGATTTAGCATAGTATGTGAACGCAGGCATTGGGACTGACTCAGTACTCCATGATTAACATTAACTCAGTCAGTATGTGCTTAGAACCTGAACAGTAGGGCCAGCCATTTTTTGGAGCTAGTCTCCTAAAAAAGTTTCGGAACATGCAGGATCCTGAACATACAGTTAGTCCTTCATTTGTGACCGTTCATTTAGTAACCCTTCAAAGTTAAGACATCATTGAAAACGGTGACTTATGATTGGTCCTTCCACTGGTGACCATTTCAGTGTCCCAACAGTCATGCAATCACTATTTGAGTTCTTGGTAATCAGCATGTATTTATGACGATTGCAGTATCCCGGGATCATATATGATTGTCATTTGCGACTTTTCCATTGACAAGCAAAGTTAATGGGGGAAGCTGGAGTCACTTAATGACTGTGTGATTTGCTTAATGACTGCAGCAAAAAGATCATAAAATCATTTGTGGCTCACTTAATGACTGCTTTGCTTAGTGATGGAAGTTCTGGCCCAATTGTGGTCATAAGATGGGACTATCTGCAGCATCTCTCTGCAACATTTTAAAGCATTTGTGTGTCTTCCCCCCCCCTTCCGCCCCCCACCCCCGATCAGGCAGTGCATACTTGGAATCAGTTTTGGGGGGGCTGAATCTGAAGTATTGCATAGTCCTATTGAACTTTCTGCCTTCCACTGAAGAAACACGCAGATTGTTTAATTGTGTATTTCTTTTTGCAGGTTTCTTACTTATTCCTACCTCCTGGCCTTCAATGCCTGGCTTCTACTAGCCCCGATTACGCTGTGCTACGACTGGCAGGTTGGGAGTATTCCTCTGGTTGAATCAATCTGGGATCTGAGGAATTTTGCTACCCTGATCCTGGCATTCGTGATGTTTGTCCTTTGTCTACATTGTTTTGTAGCATTTAAGGTAAATAAACTTTCCTCCACACTGAAGTTTACATTTGCGTTTCAAACACATGTAGTATGTTCTTTTTATGGATGATTTTGGTTAGACAGACACTTGACTAATGCTAAACCATGCTCGTTCATGCTGCCCTAGCATACTGTATGACTCTGGACACTGTGTTATAAAACCATGATTTATGGCTTAATGGATTGCCCCAAATAATTGCAGATTATTCAAGAAATCTTGATAAATTAGGGAGAAGGAACCTCCAACCAGCTCTTCTTTTTCTGGAATTTAAGGAAAGGAATAGGAATTGGAAAGCAAACAAATTCAGTTTTAAGTTAATTTCTCCTCCAAATTTTCTTCAAAATTGGACAGCTGAATTTTGGTGATGTGATTTGGAATCATAGAGGTTTAATAGGGTGGAAGTGATAGTGATTATTTATTTATCCATTTAAATGAACTTTGGCAGAACCCAATTCCACCCTGATGTTGGGTGGCCTACTATGTAAAAACAATCTAAACACAACAAATAAATAGAAATGCAGCAAGAGAAATAAACAACATGGCAATCCAGACAACTAACATCAATATTGATCCACTCACATATGCAAGGAAACTAAATAGTACCTTTCTTCTTTGAAATGAATTTGACAGAATTGCTTTGGTAGAAGATATTTGTATCAGGTATTATGCATCCGTGAAATAGGTTGCTGTGAATGCAACATTTCTGCAAAATCAATTTTTTTACTGGACTTCTAGCTGTCAGGTTTTGTGGGGAATATGTTAGAACTTTGCTTGGCAGGACCATTTTTTACTTATTGTTGTGCCTAGCATCTCTCTTGATTACTTAGCTCACTGCAATCTAAATAGAAAACTGGCAAAGGATCAACTTGCTCTTGCTTAGGATCCCTTCGTAAGCAAGTTTGATAGGAGGATAAAGAGAGAGGTCCGCAGGGGAAACGAGTGGGTTAAAAAAAGAAGTAAGAGTGATGTATGAGGATGTGCTCAAGGCTTCTTAACTTATCATAGTGGAAGACTTGGACTTTCTTAGTTCCAACTATTTCTGATTTATTTTTTTTACTAAAAAAATCTTAATCCTTTTTCTTATAACTTTATTTATGCTCCCCTTAAACTTACTTGCTTAGAAATCACCTAAGACACAAAGCAAGTGCTCACCAAATGCTTTCCATTGTTAGAAAATGCATGTTATTTAGAAAACATCTGACAATTTAGCCTACATCCTGAGTGCAAACACAAGCAGAATCCAGTGTTGGCAATGAAACTTGGAAGATGAGCTGTGTGTAAATTTATTCATGAGTACTTTATAATGCTCTAGAGATTCGGATTGCACAAAGTAATACAACTAGCAGTTAGAAATATTATGAGATTCTACTGTAAGGAGACAAAGGAGTTGCTTGTTCTTAGACATGTTTTTTTTTTTTTTGCTCATAAAGCTGTTGCTATCTTCTGTGTGGGTGAGTGGGTTTGTGTTTCTAAAGTATTTTATATCTTGCTCCAAATCTGCTACGTTGCCTTATGCTCTAGTTGGAGAGGTGCCCATATAAATCAAATAAGGAATAATAATGTTTGTGCTTTTTTTTTAAAAAAGTAGGCAAATCTATGTACAATATATATATATATATATATATATATATATATATATATATATATATATATATATATATATATATATATATATATATATATATATATATTATATATATATATATATTATATAAAAAACTATTTCACTGAATTAGTGTCATTCATTCTACGCAGATTTACACATGCAAACCTCCCTCCCCATTAAAAATAAGAATTTGATCAAACTTAACCTGATACTGTGTCTGCATCTGTGCAAAGCCTATAGAGGAGAAGGTATAGTTAGACGTATAACATAACACTTTATTTGAACTATATGTTTGAGTTTTTATCAACCATTGTTCAAACACAATGGAAGCTTTAATCATATTTTGCCATTTTTCCAAGTTAGAGACAAAAAGGTGTAGTTTGAGACTGACGTCAGCGACTGCAATTACACACACAGATTTAAGCATAAATCACAGTTAATTGGTTCTCACAATGCATTAAGTCATAAATGGTGTTTTACGAACCATGGATTCACACATCACGTTATGCCAAAATCAAGGCAATCCCATTATCCCTTGGTGCAATACAGAAGAAAAGATGCATCAGGTTTGATGATGATGTTATCCATTCAGTTGGGTCTGACTCTCGGCGATTCTATGGGCCAGGTTTTTCCACATCTTCTGATCTTGCACTGTTTCTTTGAGTTTCTCTATGCTCTGGCTGATGTCAGCTTTGATGATGTCCAGCCATCATGTTCTTTGGCAGCCTGGTTTCCTTTTACTGCTAACTTTTCCCAACATAATTGCTTTCTCCAGTGAGCATCCCACTGAGTACAGATTATCCTTAGTCCAAGTAATTTCATACCTATAAAGAAGTCATGGTTATGCACTGTTCTGCTATAGCTCTACTCCAGTTAGGTAAATTAATCATGCAGACTATCCTTATATTTTCATTTAAAGAGATATCTAGGTTTAGTGCTACATAGAGCAATTTTTAATAGTTTGCCCAACAATTAAGTATTTCTTCAGTTGTACACATGAAAGGTTGTTTTCACACATATTTCATCTCTGAAAAGCTGGAATAAAGCTCCATCTGGGATAAATTCCGTAATACCTGGGACATATCCTGTTTAGTGAACTGACAGTACGTGCATGGAATGAAGCTGGGGAATCTTAGATTATGTATGAGATGAACAACAAATAAGATGCATGCATTAGACTCCAGTTGCTGGAACAAATTTAATTTACAGCAGTACTTCTCAATCTTTGCAACTTTAAGATATGTGAACTTCAACTCTCAGAATTCCTTAGCCAGTGCATGCTGGATAGGGAATTCTGGGAGTTGAAGTTCATACATCTTAAAATTGCAGAGATTGAGAAACACTGCTCTACAAAAATCACTCTACTATCATCTCCTAGGTCTCAAAAGTGCAATGATCCTTTCTCCTTCTTAAGGATCCTATATTCAGAGTTCATGTTTTGTGTTTCATTGAGCATTAGATGGGCCAAAGCATTGCAAGGAATATTCTGCTTCTATGATTCCATTAAAAAAATCATATGGGTAGCTGTGGTGTAGCTGCCCAATTTTCATTTGCATGAAGTGGTTTTGTCATGTACTAAAATGAGTAAAGGAAAAGCAAGAATATGACTGGGAAATGATGAGCGGAACAATTCACACAATTAAACTGACAAATTGAAAAGTTATTTCGGAGAGTATTCAGTGGTGGATGACTACAGCTGGGTAATTGCTAAACCATATGCATCACTCTGCAAGGAGCAATTCTGTCTATGATCTTAACTTGTCAGTGTAGTTGTATGAATTTCTCTTAAATCAGAAGGACTGATTCAAGGCATCAGTCTGCCTGTACTTTTCATTTTATTGATGCCAGTCAGGGCTTTTCTCACAGGAAAACTTAGGTATGGAATCTTTTTATGAGAGAGAAAGGAATAAATCTTATCTTCCTACTTATGCAACTTGCCTCTTTTTGATTTGGAATGGGACAGCATACCACGGCCCACTCACTGCAGGACGATTCAGCAAATGCAAAGGTTAAATTAATTTCAATGGAACCGTGTCCAATCATAATAAAATAAAGTCAATCCAGAAATACAAGAGTTACAATAATTCGATAAAAACCTGGTCACCAATAATAATAAAAATAACTGAATGAAACAATATAGCAGTGGTGGCAAACCTATGGCACGCGTGCCAGAGATGGCACTCGGAGCCTTCTCTGTGGACACGCGCGCCATGCCCCGGAGATGGCAACCGTCTTCTTCAACCAGCCACCCGCTAACTTGCTGAGGTCCCACGTGGCTGGATGTGTCCCAACACCCATGCACTTGCTGGCCTTTGTGTGTGGGGGCCGATGGTGTCAGGCAGTGGCCCCCTGGCCCCTGCCTCGCCTTGCCCTACGACATGGCACCCCCGCCCTGCCTCGCCTCACCCCGCAGAACCAGCCTCAGAGACCCCTGCATCTCCCCCAACCCTGCCCGGCCCCCACAGGCTTCCCTCCCCAGGAGCAACATCGAGTTGGCCATGCCCACCCTAGCCACGCCCACCCATCTGCCATGACCACTGTAGCCATGCCCATTCGGCGGCCACGCCCACCTGGCACCCGACAATACATAAGTGGGTTTTGGGTTGAAGTTCGGGCACTCGGTCTCTAAAAGGTTCGCCATCACTGCAATATAGCGTCGGATTGTTCCTCGGTGAGTTGTACCTTGGCAAGTTGGCCATGGCTGTTGTTCTGCAGTGAGTTGTCTGGGGCGAGCTGACCAAGGCAACATGGCTGTAGTGAGTTGGCCATGGCAATTTGTCCTAGACCCTCTCTGATTAACTCTCCAGAAGCAGCTCCTATTTGAGAGAACGAGGGAGATTCTGTGTTCTGTTTAGTTGCCTGAACCGTTTGGGAACACAGAACATTTTTGAGGGGAGGATATGATTGCCATGAAGCCATCGAAAGGCTGTGTTCACATAGCATTCTAAACCATAATGTGGTTCTATTGGTTTTAGGTTATTATGCTTTATGAATGGTAACTTCATATTCAGTAAGCCATGTCTAAAGCAAACCATGGCTGAACTCAGAAATGGGCAACTGCAGGCCTTCTTTAACCTGAAAACCTCTTTTTAGAGGTTCCCAGATTCAGATCTGACTGCGGTCCATGAAAATTGATAGATTTCCTGCCATTTTGAAGAGAGAAGCACTAAAAACAGTGGCATAACATTTAAAGCAGGCCTAAAATAATTTTAAAAATAAATGTTAATCTCTGGTATTTATGAAAAAAAACAGGAGTCATTTACAACATACAGTGTAAGGACTGCACCAGCCACTATGTACAGTATAACAAACAGGCAGAAGACTGGCAGAGTGCATTCATGAACTAACTAGCAGTCAGAAGACATGAAAACTCCTTAGTTTCACAACACGTGTACGGACTTAATCATAGTTTCAACCGGGAAACTGACCATCCTAGACCAAGCCAAGAGCCCAAATGCTAGGGAATTTTTGGAAACCTGGCACTCTGACAAATCAGCCATCAATGGGCACATAGACATAAATGACATCTACATACCATTCAAAAGAGACAATCAACAATCCAAAAAGGGGAAAAGACCAGCAGCAATCAACACCCAGAGGAGAAGAGATTAACACCAAGATTAACATTAGACCAACAAACAAGAAGTAAACAATACCCCATTAAAGGAACTGCCAAATATAAGCTTAACAGTAAACAATCCAACCAAAGTACTACCAACCCATCCCTACCAACACTGACAGGGCAGACCACCAGAATATAAAATGAGAGCAAACCTCACTCCCTACTAGCACTGATGATCCTACCTAGTTGGATATGAAACGTCTGCAAGGAAACAAGCAAGCTCAGAGAGCACCAAGGACCCCTCATATAGAATATGTCTACTGGATTGTTTCCTTTCCTATCAATGGGCGTTAATGTGATACTAATTTCTTGTTCACTGGTAATTTGGAGAATTGTATTGTTGGAAAGAGTGCACAGTGTTGAAAAAAAAAGACATTTAAGTTATGAAGATGGGTGGTTTCATTGCTGAACATTTCTGCATTTATATAGATCAGCTATTCTCTCCCCCCCTCCCTCTTTTCCTCTCTCTCATTCTCTGTCTCTCATTTTGTTTTGTTGTTTTTATGCTGTGCTTGGACCGTTTACTAGAGGAGAGGAAGCTTAGAAGGGAAAAACAGCTTTCCACTATTATTGCTTTGCTTGTTTCAGGAAATTACGGTGCTCTTGTTCTATAGCTCACTTGTTCTTTCTGATGTCTCTTTTTCTCATAATGAGGGAAATATAACATTCATTTCCCCACAGCCAGCGTAGGCATCCTACGGTATTCTCAGAAGTTCTGTTCCTTCCTGTATATGGGTCACAATTCCTGAGAATACTGTACGTAATTTATTTCCAATTCATAAGACGCAAAGAGGAACAAGAATGACTAGGTTTTTTTTTTAATTAACTTTGGTTTCTTAACGTTTTTTAATTAGATAAAAGGTTAACCCTAATATATGAAACAATTAGAATATTCTGCGTAATAATTGTTAGTTAATTCCCTCACCTGCTGCTTAACCAGTAAGTTGACAGATTCTAGTGCAAACTCTGTCTCTTCCGAAGCAAGCTTCCAAGGAATGTGTATCAGATTGCAGCCTAAGTTCAGATGATATACAGATAGTCCTCGACTTTCAACGATAGTCCTCGACTTGCAGTGACCATTCGAAATTACAGCGGCATTGAAAAAAGTGACTTATAATTGGTTCTCGCACGTACAGCCATTGCAGCCTCTCCATGGTCATGTGATCAGAATTCAAGCACTCGGCATGTATTTATGACAGTTTCACTGTCTCAGTCTTGGGATCTCCCAGCTGGCTTCTGACAAGCAGAGTCAAAGGGGGAAGTCAGATTTGCTTAATGACCGCATGATTCACTAACAACTACAGTGATCTGCTTAATAACTATGGCAAAAGGTCATAAAAGAGGGTGCAACTCTCTTTGGAAGTCTTCTAGTCCAGAGTTCCTCAACCTTTCCGGCTTGGCGGCCCAGAAGGAAAGGGAGCAGCAGAGAAATGTGCGCATGTAGATCCGCGCGCGCATGCACAAACAGGTGTGTGCATGACAGCAGCGCTAGTGTGCGTGTGCATGCACAAGTGGGCAGCCTGCACTCATGGCACGTGCGCTGGCATGCATGCGCATGCACAAATGGGCTGCTGGTGCCTATGTGACATTGGTGGCAGTGTTAGCGTACCTGTGCATGCGCAAATGGGGCTGCTAGTACCTGCGTGGCTGTGCTACCGCGAGTGGGGTGGGGTTCACCAGCTATTCCCGTGGCCCGGTGGCCAACAGGCCATGGCCCGGTACTAGGTTGCAGACCATAGGTTGGGGACCCCCGTTCTAGTCCAACTGCTTACACAGGTAGGAAACCCTACAGCATTTCAGACAAATGGCTGTCCAATCTCTTCTTAAAAACCTCCAGTGTTGGAGCAACCACAATTTCTGGAGGCAAGACTTTGCATTGATTAATTGTTCTAACTGTCAGGAAAAATCTATCCCTCTGGGATAGATCATCTTGCAAGTCTGAAACTCTCCCCTCCCTTGCTTTACTCTCCTGAAAACTAGGAGACCTTCTGATATGCTTTCCTCACCCCCTCTTTTTTAGTCAAATTTTGTTTATTAGACTGTTGCTCCTCCTATCTCCCAGTGTCAATACCACATACCGTTACATGAAAGACAAAAGTCTCTTATTTTTTCACGGCCCTCCTTCATACAATTAGATTGCAAGCCTCATTAGTTTTAATTGATGAAGAACTCTGCTTCATGTAACTGTTCTAAGGACTCTGAAAACAGAGGGAGAGTGAGAATTAAAGAGGTGGGAATCATGAACTATGTTCAGGGAGCTGTCCTTATTTGGCAAACATGTGGCTATACTGGCAGAAGAAGAATGGTGGAAAATATCTTCTGTATACTCTCATTGATTAATTATTATACTTGGGCCAACTCTTCCTCAAATGTCGTGCAGGGTTAGTGAATTGGAGCTTGAGCTCCATGAAGTTTGTGGATTCTACAATTGCATAAACCAAGGTCCAGGTCTCCACTTCAGTCAAATTGTTCTTACCTGGATGGATCAAATTTTGCACTCAAGTCAGAAGCGCCAAGGCACATCTGGGTTGAAAGGATTAGCCGGTAATATCACCATTGCCCTGGGGATGTCCTGTTGGAGGCTCCTTTCATGTCTCCTGCAGGAGCTGGACTGAAGGACGAGAGCTCATCCCCGCCCCACGGCAGCTCTTGGGTCTCAAACACGACCTTGCTAACCTCCTGCTTAGCATTCCATCCATTTGAACCACTGTGACGCTGATGCATCAAATGAGCTGCCTGTGCAGCTTCTACATTTGATTGTTCAGAAGTAAATTGCATTTTTTTCATTTTGTGTGAAAAAATATTTCATTTTTCATATGAAATCATTTTCATAAAAGATCCATTTTGAATGTTTGACTTATTCAAAGTCCCTTCCTTACATTGCTGCTACGTTTAGTGTTGTTCAGGGGTTTTGTAATGCTGCTTCTGAATCTATTGCCTTAGTATTTATTTCTGGAAGTAAAATCTCTGGCTGGCTAAAAGGATATTGCTGTTTAAACTATATGTTTGATCTGTTTAATTATCTTAAAAGAGAACAGGAACTGCTTAGATAATCTTTTGCCATTGTTAATTGCAAATGGAGAAGATGCAAATCTTCACTGTTGTGTATCTTCAGATGAAGTAACAAACCCACAACATTGGATTCAAACAGTTTTCCCCTCTATTATGCTTTCTGCCTTTAATCAGAATTATTTCATATTCATGTACAACTTCTATTCCATCACTTTCCTTCATCATCTTATGTAGTTTCAAATAAAAAAAATTACAAAAGTAAAATGATTAGGAAAAAAGATTGTCTCTTCAGTGTTTTATCTCAATAAGGCTATTATGTCATCCTCCACATTTTGTTCAGCAAGATTGTCAAGTATAATTAAAACCTGTAAGGATTAACGTTTAAAACATCAAAGCAATTCTTTGTAGTGCTGCTAAAAACAAAAAAGAGAGTCCACAATCCAAGAATGAAGTTAAGGCTCTCATGAATTGATGCAACATAGATCTTGATGAGAAGCTGATAAAATAATATACGGTAGTAGAATATTTTCCTAACTGTTAACAATTTACTGGTGTTTTGACACTGAATGGATAGAAGGACCTGCCTTGTACTAAGGCTTCCACAAAGAAGAGGGGGTCAACTTATTTTCCAAATTACCAGAAAGCAGGACATGAAGCAATGGATGGAAACTAACCAAGCAGAGAAGCAACCTGGAACTAAGGAGAAATTTCTTGTCAGTGAGAACAATCAACCAGTGAAATGGCTTGCCTTCAAAAGTTGTGAGTGTTCCATCACTGGAAGCTTTTAAGAAGAGACTGGACAGCCATTTGTCTGGGATGGTATAGGGTCTCCTGCTTGAGCAGGGAGTTGGACTAGAAGACCTCCAAGATCCCTTCCAACTCTGATGATTATGATGATAATGATGAGGCCTCTCTATGTCTCATCTATGGCACTTTTGTCAGCCATGATAGACAATAGATCAAATTCTCAAGGCCATATATCTTTTTCTTCAGGATGTCTTTAATTGAGATGGCAATGCTAGAGCTGGGCTCCTGCACACTACAAACACTGGGTGTGCTTTGGCTGGTGAGTTTCTTTGTACTTATGGTTGGACGTAGGATTAGAAAAATGAAGGTGGAATGCTGGGATTACATGAATAAGTAACCTATGCAGTGTTTAATTTGGAATGTCTGATTTCTACCTCCCCTTAGCATACTAGGGAACTGCAGCCAAAACTATACAGATCCTCTACTTACAACTTAATACAGCCTGGAATTTCTGTCATAAGTCATGACTATTGTGAGTTGAGGCACCCATTTGACCGGACCTGATTTTATGACTCTTTTTTTGCCTCAGTTATTAAGCGAGCGCTGTGGGTATTAATCAAACTCTATGATTGTTAATTGAATCAATGTATTCCTGTGGGGGGAAACTGGCAAAAAAACATGGTAAATCACATTCACCTGACTATAGAATGCTGCAACTGGATGTAAAGGTGAGACAGTTGCCAAGCACCTGAAATGCAGTCATGTGACTGTGGAGGGATGAGATTTTGCAGCCATTGGAACACCCGAACTGGTTGTAAGTAGCTTTTGGTGAGTCTGTCATAACTTTGAATGGTTGCTAAGTGACCGGTTGTTAAGTGAGGACTACTTGTATATGTAACTGAAGTTCCAGTGTAAATAAGATGTTGGATACATGCAAGACTGCCTGGGAGACTTTTTTGTGCCCATCCATCACATCAACCTGGTTAAATTGCTTCTCACTGAAAGTGCTTAGTGTTTTGGCTAAACCAGTTTCCCAAATCTGGATAAATAAGGGTAAAATTGGATAAAAATGGTTATTCTTTGGCTAATTACACACTCATTAATCAACCACAACAGGAACATTTAAATAAGTAACTTCAGATTAGCAGTAAAACATATTTACAGATGTGGTTTTTGGGAAGCCCGGGGCTAAACTGTCATTTCAAGCTTCACTGCAGTCAGCCTTTTGAGTTGGCCAGGTTAAGAAACAGCTTGGATTCTTTTTATTGTTGTATGGCAGGACAGTAGAATCTTGGAGTCTTAGAATTTCTGTTCTATCTTATACATATATATATAAATAATAATCAAGGCATTGTAATTTCCCAGGACTGAATTGCTATTTCTCCTCACTTAACTTTTCCTTGTATTCTCCCTTCTTTCTAGTGCCAAATCTACATTCATTGACAATTCCCCAGACATGGAATGGGACAACTTGCTATGGCCAACTCACTATGGCCAACTTGTTGCAGCCAACTCACACACAGGACAACTCACCGTGGGACAATTCAACAAATAAAAAAGTTGAATTGATTTTGACAGAACCACGGCCAATAATAAAAAAAAATAAAGAGTGTCAATCCAGAAATATATTATAATAATTTCGACAAAATCGTGATCACCAATAATAAAAGTAACTGAACGAAATGATTAATGCAGCAATGAATTGTCTCGCAGCACATTATCCTGCAGTAAGTTGGCCATAGTGAGTTGGCCATGGTGATTTGTTCTAGACCACCCCCCCAGACAGGATATGGTCACTTAATTAGTGGGAAAAAATGTAGGGTTTAATATAGTGTAAATCTTAATATAGAGTAATTAGTTTCAGACCAAAACTATTGTTATATAATTACTACTTTGATAGAAAATAGAGCAGTTCTTTTTCTATGTTGTGCTCAGTTTGAGATGAAAAGTTAAATAATGTTATGTTTGCAATATTGACGAAACTAAATAAAAATTTTGAACTTCTTTGGTTTTTTTCAGCAGTTTAAGCTTTCTAATTAATAGAGGTTATAATTTTTAATCATTACATACATATTACTGTATTGAAATCTGCACTAAAATAATACAATGTACAAAGTTTTATAATATTGCAATAAAATAAATTCTAAGAAACAATAGAAAAAGAAAAACAGGTGTAGGATCGATGGGGAAATACAGTAGAGTTGTATAAAACATAAAAATTCCCTTGAGTCAACTCAGTCCCTAATGATTATATTAAAAATTAGGATTGAAAATGACTTTACTTAGCGAAGTATTTCTCAACAGATAGTCAGCCTGTATGAACCTAAATATAAATGAATCTGAACATAAGTGTAATCATAGTTTTCTTAGTGTCAGAATACAATAGAGGGGGATTTTTTCCACTGCCTTTCTCCATTTAAGAAAAATATTATTATTATTTCCCAGTGTAAAAATTTAATACTACAGGTTTCCTATTAAAATACTAACCAGGACTGACTCTGCTTAGCTTTTTGAAGATCAGCCAGGTTGGTTAGTTGGAGCCATCTTTTGTGATGACTGGTGACTACACGAACAATTTTCGGTCACAACACAGAAGTTGTTTGTTGTTGCTTTCTTCTAGGATAACTTTCAACTTCTTAGTCTAATATCTAGATTTAGACTGGAGATTTGTGTTGCAGCTAAGCTTTTTTATGCATATATTTAATAGATCTGTGATACCAATGATGAAGTGCGGAACAATTTATCCTGGGGATTTGAGGGCTATAAAATGCTCTGTAGGCTGAAAAATGCTTATAAAAATAACACTGTGCAGTTTCAGTTTCAAACTGCTTAGTGATGCCTGTCACATCTTAGTTTTATTGGGCATCAAATATAGAAACCTGTGGATAAGTGGTAGAATGGAGTTCTCAAGATAAAACCTAAATGTTACAAGAAGAAGGTTGATTGTAAGAAGTTGCTGAACTAATAATCAATTACAGTAAGCTTCAACAATCTCAAGGAAGGTCTATTAAGCTGAAAAGTATGAATTTTGGATTGCTGTTAAGGCAGGTAGTAACAAATTTAGCAATGATAATCTTTAAGTCAGCAACTAAACATTCTAGTTCAGTTCTCCATAGGGCAATTCAATTGCATTTTTTCCAGTGTCTTTATTTTATGAATAAGATGGCCCAAAGATGCTTTTTCAAAAGGCAACTGGACTTTTCTTTGTTTTTTCCTTCAAGGAAAAAAAAATCCAGTTGCCTTTTGAAAAAGCATCTTTGGGACAACCATGACCTAGATGACTGGGAATCTCCATAGACATATGAATAGGATGGTAATTTTTAGGAGAAAACTGTTATTATTATTTGTAGATGGTTTCTGTGAAATTACGCAAATGTAATATCAAAGAAATGTAAAATCCAGTACATGCAAACCAAACTCAATTTATTCTTCTGACTGTGGCAATTTATCCCCACAATTCAGATTTGCTCACTATTGGACTTTATGTGTTTAATCCAATTGTGTTGATAAGAAAAATCAACACAATTAGATAAAATACAATTGCTTTGATTTCATAGACAAGACTTTGAGAATCACATAAGGAAGAATATCATTCAAACATAACTTGTAAATGATACTGCCACCTGTTTTTCCATTCCAATCCTTCCTGCTTTTCCCTAGTTATTTGGACATGCTGAATTTATCAGTTCCTTTCAATAGCATTGATGAGGTATAGCAAGAAGAGGCCATTCACACAGCTTTTCTCAATGTTGGCTACTGTTGGGACTTTAGCTCCGAGGAATTGAAAATGCTGCTAGGGAATTCTGGGATTTGAAATCTGTACATCTTAAAATGGACAAGGATGAGAAACACTGACTTAGAGTGATTAGGAAAAGTCCCTGTACTTTCTATGGAGCTATTCCAGGTTCAGTCTATCACTCTGCACAGAATTTGGTATCTAGATTCAAAATAAGAGAGGGCCACATATTAAACATTACAGTTTGATGCTGTCGTGATGCAGATCTAAATGTCAAACATTAAAAAGAGGAGGAAGACAAATATCTAATTCCATCCAAAATTAGCTTTGTCCTTCACCAAGTACAGTAATGCTTGTAAATCCAAAATAACAAGTATGTAGTCAATCTGTCCACTTGTGTCGTGCTTCAAATCTCAGAATTCCTGTTTTAAACACTATATACGGCACTATATAAAAGCAAACCAAATAAAACTAGATTCAAATTGTTATTTTTAAAGAAATAATTACAAGAAACAAATATTTATATACGTAAGGCCTAAGGTAGTCCTTGATTTACAACCATTTATTTAGCAACCGTTCGAAATTACAACAGCACTGAAAAAAGTGACATATGACCAGTTTTCACAATTACGACCGTTGAGGCATCCTCACATTCATGGGATCAAAATTTGGGCACTTAGTAACCAGCATGTATCTACAACAATTGCAGTCTCCAGGGATAGTGTGATTGCCATTTGCGACCTTCTCAGCTGGTTTCTGACAACAAAGACAATAGGGGAGGCTAAATTCACTGAACCAGGACATGATTTACTAACATTGCTTAACAACCTTTACAAAAGAAAGAAAAAAGGAAAAAGATTGGGCATGGGTTGCTTAACAATTACCATTGGCTTGCTTAGCAATGGAAATTCTGATCTCAGTACTGGTCATAAGTTGAGGACTGCCTGTATTTTGGGCTACCATGTCTGTGATGCAAAAATTGAGCCACCTCTAGATTCAGAAAATCTTTGCTTCCATCTAGTGGTTGTTCAGATTTTTGCATATGAATAAGCGCAACTATTGTAATCTCGGAACTGGATCTCTGATCTTGCCTGATTTCGGCTAATTCTTTTTCACGTGTGTTTCTTGTTGCAGAAACTGGAACACAGAGAAATTCTAGTTGGCCTGTTGTTCCTGATTTTCCCCTTCATGCCTGCTAGCAACCTCTTCTTCAGGGTGGGATTTGTTGTAGCAGAACGCATCCTGTATATGCCTAGGTAATATTCATACATTTTAATTCTTGTACGGTGCAGTACTCAAGCATGAGTTTTGAAATTATGCTCTTTATTACACTGGTTTTCCACAAGCTACCACTTCTGAAATTTTCCAAGATGTTAAAAAAAAAAAAAGCAGGTAGTAGTAAAAACATCCACAATTTGAGATATTTTGTTCTGTTGAACCCCATCATCTTCAGCCAGGTAGGTCAAAATATTCAGAGGAATTGTGGCAGGCTGCCATAATAGTTTTCTTTAGCTGTATGTGGTGATTTCATATAAAGCTATTCATATATTGCTCCATCTTTTTTAAAAAATAATCTTGGCTCACCAGGTGTTAAAATAATCTATAGGATGAGCTTCAGATGAACATATTCTCTAGGCTAGGACTTTACTGAAATAGGTGCTGCATGGACATTAATTCTCAGCTGAGTTTTCAGTTTGTAGAAATCTGATCTAGGTGAGGATTTCTGGATAGAAAATTATTTTCTATAAACCAGCCTTCTCTGAAAAGAGTTCAGTATAAGATCAAAGAAGTTGCCTTGGGTTATAATTATTGGCTTAGTGTGTGTGCGTGCGCTCGTGTATTTAAAAGAGAAGATTAAAAACCAAACTAATATAAAATAAGAAAGAAAAAAAAGAAAGCAAAACAAGTAAGAAAAGAAAAAAAGTTGAGAAAAATAGAAAAGAAAGAATAGAGACGCAAAGAAGTGGCTTCTGATATTCTTCACAATAATTATAGGTTTTATTGGGGTTTGTTTATATTGGAAATGATTTGATAGAATCACCCTATTTCTTATGGAATGGACGAGTAAATGGCAGACTTAAGGTTATCAGATTGATCCCTGTTTTCCCCAAGGATAACTTTGAAGAGATGTTGAGTTTTGCTTAATAAAGTAAAGACATTATGTTAGAGGGTACATCTGTAGAAGATGTTAAGAATGAACAATAACATTCCAAAAAATTACTCCATTACTATAGGGTGTTTGTTGTTTGTTTTGATCATTTCCACCTCAGTTCATCTCTGTCATGAGAGTCAGTTTGGGGTAATAGCTTAAGGTGGCAGGCTAGAAATCAGGAGACGGTGAGTTCTAGTTCTGCCTTAGGCACAAGGCTAACTTTGGGTGACCTTGGGCTAGTCACTCTCTCTTAATCGTAGGAAGAAAGCAATGGGGAAACCACTTCTTAAATCTTGCCAAGAAAACTGCAGGGATCAGTCCAGGCAGTCACCAGAAGTCAACACTGACTTGAAGGCACACACGCACATACATATACACAAACTTCTGTCACAGGATGCTGGTCTTTTTTTTTTTTTTTTTTGAGGGCATGTTCAGTTCATCATGGGAACTGACTTGACCATATAGGAGAGTATTTGTGGATACTATTCATATTTTTCATGGGAGCTTGCCTGACATTTTTGATTTCCTAATTAAAGAACCCATTATAATGTACATTTGTTAAAAAAATTGCTAAAAGAACAAATTTGAAAACAACTGTCTTGTTCAAAAGAGTTCATTGTTCAGCAGTGCTTCAGAATTATTTTATCATCTTGTCATCTATAAGCACTATAACTAGGACCATTGATTTAAGTAGATATTTTAGTTGCTTAATGGAAGTGACTGAGATTGCTGAATGTACTTATATACACTCAGACATTTTTAGCTTTTTTTCATAAACATTATGGAATGAGAAGAGAAAATATGATTGTATGAATAATGTATGAATAAATATATCATTATTATATTTATTAATAAGAAAAAGCTGATAGTGCCCCAAGTTCTAATCAACACAAAACTAGAATAGTGTCATCCAGGAGATTAATGGGTTTATGATAACTCCAGATTTTGGAGAAACACAAGAGGAAGAAATCTTATGGGAAAACTCAACATACAGGTAGTCCTCAACTTACAACAATTCATTTAGTGATCATTCAACCTTATAATGGCACTGAAAAAAGTAATTTATTACCTTTTTTCATACTTATGACCACTGCAGCATCCCCATGGTCAACGTGATCAAAATTCAGATGCTTGGCCATTGGTTCATATTTACAGCAGTTGCAATGTCCCAGATTCATGTGATCAGCTTTTGCAATCTTCTGACAAGCAAAGTGAATTAGAAAACCAAATTCCTTTAACAACCGTGTCACTAGCTTCACAGCTGCAGTGATTCACTTAACAACTGTGGCAAGAAACGTCGTAAAATAGGGCAAAACTCACTTAACAAATGTCTCACTTAGCAATAGAAATTTTGGGCTCAATTGTGATTGTAAGTCGAGGACAACCTGTATCCCAATGAGAATTTATTTATTTATAGAATATATTGCCCCCCCCATCTTATAATAAGGTAATTCTGGGCATCCTACAATCATAACTGGACATATTTGTTGGTATGTATGTTCACTGACCTTTCAAAGCCAGAAAATGAAAACAATTGAGATGAGGCAGAGATGGGATCAAGGATGGTGGTCCTGAACAGAAACAGTTTGCATTATGGGTTCCATGTAGGAGGCTTGAATTTACTGCTAATCCTGTAGAAGTGGTTGCATTACTATATCAATGGTGCTTACTGGGAATATAGACATCATTGTTTCCCAGTTGTAATCTCCAATGTTTTCTCATTATTTCTTCCATCTTTTCTTCTTTTTGCATGCATGCATCTATGATGTGTAATTCTACAAAGATACACACACAGAATCTACTAAGGAGGAATTGATAGATCTAGGACTCTTTGTCTACCACCCCAAAAAAGTGCCAGGTTAATAAAATCCTAGACATGTAATCCTGAAGACGGTGGGACTGAATCTCTTTCATATTTTCTTGCCCAAAGCTTATTAAGCTTGGGTTGTTTGATCTACTAATGAAAGCCTGCAGTCCTGCTTCATAATGTATAGTAAGACTTATGATTTTTCTCATGCTTCATGTTCTGTAATAGTTTTATTGAGTGACAGAAGTGTAGCTATCCTGGCAATTTGGCAGCATGCTTCAAAAATTCCTACCCATTCATATTCCCTTAACGTTTGGCTCAAGATACCTTGTGATATTACAGGAGAACTTTTAGTTTGAAAGGAGAAAAATACTTTCTTCTAGGAGGGGGCAATTTATATATTACTGCTAACCAGAAGAGAAGGCTAATTCAGAGGCCCTCATCAGTAGTTTATTGAAAAGGAGAGTAAAATGAAAACAAACAATGGCTGCAATCTGAGGTAGGATCTGACAGAAAGGAGTCAGATACTATCTCAGATTGTAGTCATTGCCTGTTCTTATTTTGTTTAAGATTGTCATCTGAAGTGTATCTTCCTTAATTTTTTAGCATGCTGCTGGGAGTTTAAAACTCTATATCTTTCCCATTTGATAATTTGATTCTGAATTTTCAACTATAAAAATTGTGCTATGGTTTCAGTATTGTAATTTAAATCTAAGATGAAAAAGTACAAGATCTAATCTGTAAAATGAGGTAGTTCTTGTGATTTATTTTTTTTTAAATATGTACCAGAGGCTTCTCTGGTACATATTCTAGTTCAGTGATGGCGAACCTTTTAGAGACTGAGTGCCCAAACTGCAACCCCAAACCCACTTATTTATCTCCAGGTGCCAGGTGGGCGTGGCTATGGTGGTCATGGCAGACTGGGTGGGTGTGGCCAAGGTAGGTGTGGTCACCTTGATGTTGCTCGTGGGGAGGGACGCCTGTGAGGGCTGGGCAGGGTTGGGGGAGATCCAGGGGGTCTCTGGCAGATGGGGCAGTGGGCAGGAGGCTCATCCTGCAGGGTGGGGTGAGACAAGGCGAGGCAGGGCAGGGGTGCCATTGTCGCAGGGCAAGGCAAGGCAGGGGCCGGGGCGGCTGCTTCCTGACACTATTGGCCCCTGCACACAGAGGCCAGCAAGCACATGGGAGGGCAACAGTGTCCGTCAGCAGCCACAGCCTGCCAGCCCCTCGACTGGCACACTCTGGGGCTCCGCAGCCCGCCACCAGCAGTTCAGAGAAGCCGCCTCTGAGCTGGATGGCCAGCTGACAGCTGAGGAGGTGATGCAGTGGGTCGTGCCCAGGAAAAGGAGAGCATGCAAGGCCAGGAGGGATGGGACGGCGGGGGGGAAGGGAAACCAGCTATGCTGGGATGCATCCAGCCATGTGGGACCTCAGCGAGTTAGCGGGTGGTTGATTGAAGAGGGATGGTTGCCATCTCTGGGGCATGGCACGCGTGCCCACAGAGAGGGCTCTGAGTGCCGCCTCTGGCACGCGTGCCATAGGTTCGCCACCACTGTTCTAGTTTAAAAAATTGGAGCATTGAGAAAACTAAATATGACTGCTTTCCAAAATATAAAATACTGCTAAATATTCTGTTGTGTTTTTTAAACAATGGTGTCTTGAATCTTCTATCAAGAAAACTTGAAATAACAACTTCTCCTNTCTTGCTTTTAGTGTTATTTCCCTTTTTTAAATTTTCTGTTAATGAACATTATTTGATGCTCTCTTTGCCAGGTTACATTTCAGGGTATTTTATTTAATGTATCAATCTTGAAGAATTTCTATTGCTTAGGCATAGCAATTGATAATAATATAGACAGAACAAAATCCCTATATTTATTAGACTTCATGCCGACACAGCTTCCTTTAGCCATTTGGTTCCTTCTGTGCTCAGTAACCACCTCACAGCAGAATCTTCCCTCAGCACAGTTTGATATAAGCTTTATTGCAAACTGGAAGAAGTCATGGTTATGCAAATGATTCATTACGATGGATTGCAGGAAGGCAGCCACATTGGTTATAGTCAATGCTATCAGTTTCTCAGTGGTAATGTATGGCTGTGAGAGTTGGACCCTAAGGGGAAGGCTGAGCCCCGAAGAATTGATGCTTTCGAACTGTGGTGCTGGAGGAGGCTCTTGAGAGTCCCTTGGACTGCAAGGAGATCAAATCAGTCAATCGTAAAGAATCAAACCTGACTGTTATTTGGAAGGACAGATACTGAAGCTGGAGCTCAAATACGTTGGCCATCTAATGAGAAGAGAGATTCATTGGAAAAGATCCTGATGTTGAGAAAGATGGAAGGCAAAAGGAGAAGGGGACGGCAGAGGAAGAGATGGTTAGATAGTGTCATCCACTCAACGAACATGAATTTGGGCAAACTCCAGGAGACAGAGGAGAGGGAGCCTAGTGTGTTGTGGTCCATGTGGTCGCAAAAAGTCAGATATAACTTAACTACTGAACAAGAACAACAAAGTCACATAATGTTTGCATATGTGTCAATTACCAAGGTTTAAATTCTCAATTTCTTTCTTTTTTCCCCTCCCCAAGTGGTGATAATTGGTTTTCTGCTGTACTTTTGCTAGTTCAGAACTTGGAAACACCCTTTATATCAGACATGTCAAACACAAGGCCTGGGGGCCGGATGCGGCCCGCGAAGTGGTTTCATGTGGCTCGCGAAGCCATCCTGGAAACAGTAAGGGAACGGCCCCCTCTGCCTTGGCCCTAGCCCAGGCCAGCTGGGAGCCAATGTACAATTTTGTGGTGGCCATCTATGCTGAAACGCATTCAGTCTTAGCTCCACAAGGCTGTCTGGAAACAGCGAGGAACCAGGAGAACCTTGAGCAGCAGCCTTGAGGAAGTGGGGCTGGGTTTGGTGCTGGGTGCTCAAGGGCCAGGCTGGGCATTTGACCTCTGCTGCCCAGGGCTCCGGGCAGCCCGCACCACCATCCAGTCCCCCCGCATGGCCTGAGAGAAACAGTGAGGCTCCTCCAGTGGACCATGCCTTGGCACTTGCCCTGGTCCCACCCCCTTCTGCCAGAGACCCTCAGATCTGTCCCACTCCTGCCCAGGCCCCCACAGGCACCCTTCACGTGAACGATGTAGAGCTGGCCACACCCACCCAGTAGGCCACACCCACTCCATCCACGCCCATCCAGTAGACCGCACCCAACCTGGCCACACCCACCCGGCCTCCTGAGGGCAACCGCAATGCTGATGCGGCCCTCAATGAAGCTGAGTTTGACACCCTTGCTTTATATAAACACCTCTTAGTAGACCTCCAAGGTCCCTTCCAGCTCCATTCTGTAACCCTTTATGTAATGATCCTGCCTGGACTTTTTCTTCCTCATAATATTAGGAGAAGCTTATTTGTTTATTTGATTGTTGGTTTTTTCTTTTGGCCCTGCAGCTGTGGCTGAATCCAACACCTACTTCTTTATATGCAGTGTCAACTTGCTAAGGGATAACTGCTTATATCAGGACAGGATTTGAGAATAGTGAGATTATCCAGAGATGTTCAATACTAGATAGTCTTCAACTTACGACTGTAATTGAGACCTGAATTATGCCAATCATTAAGCGGGTCATCACATGGCTGACCTGATTTTACAACTTTTTTTTGCAGTGGTCATTAAATAAACACATTGTCTGCAATGGGTGAGGTTTTTTGCTGGAAACTGGAAGAAAACACCAGTTTCAGGCAAAAAAGTCATAACTCACAGTCACATGACTGCTGCAAAAGGCTGTAACTGGGTTGAAAATACTTTTTTTGCATCTGTCATAATATCAGAAGATCTCTAAGTGACAGGTCGTAAGTTGAGGACTATCTGTACATATTTCATTTGCAAATGGCCAGGATGCAATGATTTAGGCACATTGTTCAAATGCAGAGCTGAAAGGATCAACCTAGTGAGAAAATGGAACTGAAAAATCTTCCCTTCTCTCTTTTGGGAGGGACCCCCTTTATTTGTTTGTTTGTTTGTTTGTTTATCAAATTTGTATAGCCATCAATCTCACAAATGTGATTGGCATACAATCAAATATACAATTCTGGGTATACTTTGGCAGACAATAAAAACAGAAACCTATCGTAAAATAACCATAAAACAGGAAACATGCATATAACCCTGAGAGAGTTTAAAAACTGAGACATAATGGAGCCATCATGTGGGCTTCCTGGTCCCAGGGAATCCCCAGGTTGGAAAAGCAATGTCTTGAGTGGAGTGGAAGAGATAGTATATAGTATTTGTTTTTATTTATTTATTTATTTATATTTGAATTTATATCCCGCCCTTCTCCCGTAGGACTCAGGGCGGCTGACAATCTATTTAAAATACATACAAAACAATACAAATTTAAAATTAATTAAAAAGAATATTAAATATTTGTCGAATTTAAAATATAATTAAAACCCCCTTAAAAATTACCCTAGGCCAGTCCTGCAAGCTGGNGAGAGGGCTCTGAGTGCCGCCTCTGGCACGCGTGCCATAGGTTCGCCACCACTGTTCTAGTTTAAAAAATTGGAGCATTGAGAAAACTAAATATGACTGCTTTCCAAAATATAAAATACTGCTAAATATTCTGTTGTGTTTTTTAAACAATGGTGTCTTGAATCTTCTATCAAGAAAACTTGAAATAACAACTTCTCCTTCTCCTCCTCCTCCTCCTCCTCCTCCTCCTCCTCCTCCTCCTCCCCCCTCCTCCTCCTCCTTTCCTGAAATTTGGAGGGCTTGAAGTGAGCAACGGTTGAATTACTTACATCATTGCCATCTCTGGCCTAATGACTTACATCATTGCCATCTCTTGCTTTGTTTCCCACAGTTGATGTTGCCTCAATAATTTGAGGTTCAGAAGTAATTTTGAAAAGAAAAATTATAGGTACTCCTTGACTTGCAACCGTAATGGAGCCTGCCATTATGGTTGTAAGTCCCGATGGTCGTTTATCAGATCACCTATTTGACCAACCAGATTTTATGACCTTTTTTACAGCAGTCCTTAAATGATTGCTACAATCATAAAGTGACTGCTGCGATTGTTAAATGAATCAGTTGTACACTGTGGGCTATTTATGCCAATAACTGGATATAAAAGTCTGTTTTCTGCAAAAACATTTTAAAATGTAGTCAGGTGACAGCGCGTTGTGGCAAGTAGCCATAAATGTGTGACCAGGGTGGGGTGGTTAAGCAATTGGCCATAAGTCAAGGACTTCCTGTAATTTTTTAAAAAGACAGAAAAGTGGTCTTGTATGTTAGAACAATATACCGTATTTATTGGCGTATAACACGCACCGGCGTATAACACGCACCTTCATTTTAAGGGAAATTTCAGGAAAAAAACTTAAAGGTGGGGCCGGGCGGCGGAGAGCTTGGCGGCAGCGGCAGCAGGAGGATGGGGAAGGGGTGTGGCTGCCCGGACCAAGGTGGGGCTGGGTGGCGAAGGGCCGCGGCTGCCTGGGCCGAGATGGGGCCGGGCGGCGGAGAGCTTGGCGGCAGCGGCAGCAGGACGGTGAAGGGTCGTGGCTGCCTGGGCCAAGGTGGTGCCGGGCGGCGAAGGGGCGCGGCTGCCCGGGCTGAGGTAGGGCCGGGCGGCGGAGAGCTTTG
>NW_015388516.1:52236-54362 GCF_001527695.2 Protobothrops mucrosquamatus
TCTTGCTTTTAGTGTTATTTCCCTTTTTTAAATTTTCTGTTAATGAACATTATTTGATGATCTCTTTGCCGGGTTACATTTCATGCTATTTTATTTAATGTATCAATCTTGAAGAATTTCTATGGCTTAGGCATAGCAATTGATAATAATATAGACAGAACAAAATCCCTATATTTATTAGACTTCATGCCGACACAGCTTCCTTTAGCCATTTGGTTCCTTCTGTGCTCAGTAACCACCTCACAGCAGAATCTTCCCTCAGCACAGTTTGATATAAGCTTTATTGCAAACTGGAAGAAGTCATGGTTATGCAAATGATTCATTACGATGGATTGCAGGAAGGCAGCCACATTGGTTATAGTCAATGCTATCAGTTTCTCAGTGGTAATGTATGGCTGTGAGAGTTGGACCCTAAGGGGAAGGCTGAGCCCCGAAGAATTGATGCTTTCAAACTGTGGTGCTGGAGGAGGCTCTTGAGAGTCCCTTGGACTGCAAGGAGATCAAATCAGTCAATCCTAAAGAATCAAACCTGACTGTTATTTGGAAGGACAGATACTGAAGCTGGAGCTCAAATACTTTGGCCATCTAATGAAAAGAGAGGATTCATTGGAAAAGATTCTGATGTTGAGAAAGATGGAAGGCAAAAGGAGAAGGGGACGGCAGAGGAAAAGATGGTTAGATAGTGTCATCCACTCAACAAACATGAATTTGGGCAAACTCCGGGACACAGAGGAGAGGGAGCCTAGTGTGTTGTGCCTGGACTTTTTCTTCACACTTTATCAGTATCAGTCCTCATAATATTAGGAGAAGCTTATTTGTTTATTTGATTGTTGGTTTTTTCTTTTGGCCCTGCAGCTGTGGCTGAATCCAGCACCTACTTCTTTATATGCAGTGTCAGCTTGCTAAGGGATAACTGCTTATATCAGGACAGGATTTGAGAATAGCGAGATTATCCAGAGATGTTCAATATTAGATAGTCTTCAACTTACGACTGTAATTGAGACCCGAATTATGCCAGTCATTAAGCAGGTCATCACATGGCTGACCTGATTTTACAACTTTTTTTTTCCAGTGGTCATTAAATAAACCCATTGTCTGCAATGGGTGAGGTTTTTTGCTGGAAACTGGAAGAAAACACCAGTTTCAGGCAAAAAAGTCATAACTCACAGTCACATGACTGCTGCAAATGGCTGTAATTGGGTTGAAAATACTTTTTTTGCATCTGTCATAATATCAGAAAATCTCTAAGTGACAGGTCGTAAGTCGAGGACTATCTGTACATATTTCATTTGCAAATGGCCAGGATGCAGTGATTTAGGCACATTGTTCAAATGCCGAGCTGAAAGGATCAACCTAGTGAGAAAATGGAACTGAAAAATCTTCCCTTCTCTCTTTTGGGAGGACCCCCTTTATTTGTTTATTTGTTTGTTTGTTTGTTTATCAAATTTGTATAGCCATCAATCTCACAAATGTGATTCTGGTATACCTTTGGCATACAATCAAATATACAATTCTGGGTATATCTTTGGCAGACAATAAAAACAGAAACCTATCTTAAAATAACCATAAAACAGGAAACATGCATATAACCCTGAGAGAGTTTAAAAACTGAGACATAATGGAGCCATCATGTGGGCTTCCTGGTCCCACGGAATCCCCAGGTTGGAAAAGCAATGTCTTGAGTGGGGTGGAAGAGATAGTATATAGTATTTGTTTGCCTCCCATGAGACTTGATGTGGGACAAAGAAACCCATCTTTTGGACAATTTCTCACTGAAGGATGGGGAAAGGTCCACCATCTCACTTTCTCTGAAGAAGACCTTCCATTGAAGTAAAAGCCAGCAAGCTGATTATATACATTCCTTCCTATTAAAATCAGTGGGTTTACAATTGCCTAGGTCAGTGGTGGCGAACCTATGGCACGGGTACCAGAGGCGGCACTCAGAGCCCTCTCTGTGGGCACACAGGCCATCGCCCCAGTCCTAGGCCTTCAGCTGGGTTTTATAAAACCTTTTTGCTTTAGGCCTCCACTGCTGTGTGCAAAAAAAAAAAAGGTTCAACCAATCAGTCAATTTCAACTTCTTGCGGGAAAAAAAAAGATCTTGCAAAGTTGGAATTGATTGATTG
>NW_015388516.1:55163-58755 GCF_001527695.2 Protobothrops mucrosquamatus
GACAAAAATTAGATCCAGTGTATGTCCTCCCGTGTGAGTGGGTGCATGAACTAATTGGGTCAAGTCCATGGTCGTCATGGAGGCCAAGAACTCCCGAGCCACCGCTGACGTTTCGCCCGCCGATGGCAGGTTGAGATCCCCCATAACTATAAGTCTAGGGGTCTCAACCGCCACCCCGGCTATCACGTCAGCCAGCTCACGTTTGCCTCCCATGAGACTTAATGTGGGACAAAAAAACCCATCTTTTGGACAATTTCTCACTGAAGGATGGGGAAAGGTCCACCATCTCACTTTCTCTGAAGGAGACCTTCCATTGAAGTAAAAGCCAGCAAGCTGATTATATACATTCCTTCCTATTAAAATCAGTGGGTTTACAATTGCCTAGGTTTTCCAAGATACTGTTGTGGGTAACTGCACTTAGTCTCTTTTGTACATAAAATTCATTTTACCTTATCATAGATTTCCAAATAGCTGGTTACAGTAGTTTTAGTGGGTCATCTAGTCAATATAAAGTGTTATAAAACATTTGTTTATTTAGTTCATATAGTTTTACACTGCACAGTTCAAAACAGCTCCAGATGGTTTACCGTGATTAAATGTACTAGCTGTGATCTAATCCGCCTTTGAAAATACAGTTTCACTAGTCTATTTGCAAGGGATCTGCTACCTGATCCTTTCAATGGGAGATTTCAGGGGTTGAACATTGGGAACCTCTTCTACAATACTTTCATTTTCTGTGCAACTGCTTTGGGGCAATGAATTTCCATAAGCTATTTTATGGTGCCTGAAAAAGCTGTTTCTCATTGTCATTCCTGAACCTACTGCCAGTCACCTTAATCAGATGATCCTGAATTCAAGTATTGTGTAATTGGCAGAAAGAAATATCGTTCTCCCAATCTTCCATGTCACTTGTAATTATATAAAACTCTCATAGTCTCTCCCCCAGAGGCACTTGTTTTTTAAGCTACCTAGAGACAGTGCCTCAGCCTGCCAGTCACTGTGAAAATTAGATGCAGTATTAACTGTTCAGTACAGGCTACTGCCATAGAGTCCTTCTGTCTGAGATGGCTTTCCTGCCCCAAGGCAGGGCAAGCTGGGTCGGTGATTCCATAAGAGGGCAATTCAGCTGCTTAGCAAGGAAAAAATGCCTTTGCTTTCAAGGGATATTTCTCAAGTTCGCTCTGTCTGGCATTTACACGTCCCATCACTGACCAGCAAGGCAAGAACACTTTTGGCTTTATCAAGACTGTTGAGGGGGAAAGTTTTTAGGAAGGAGAAGCTTAAAGCTACTTTCTGGAGACAGCTGAGATTTGTGGGGAGAAGAGGTTAAAGTGTGTGTGTATGGGGTGTGTGTTCATGGTGCTCTCTGAGCTTGGTTGTTTTCTTGCAGATGTTTCATTACCCAAGCCCAGTGCACAGATGATGTTACCTATTTAGGGTAATGAAACATCTTCAAGAAAACAACCAAGCTCAGAGAGCACCAAGGGCCCTTCATTTCAACTCTGAGCTACAAACATTGTCTTCTAGTCTAGCTCTTGGAGAACTTGGTAAAGAATGATGGGAGAAGAAGCTTAATCTTGAATAGTGAGTTTTGCACCAGCTAACTAGTTAGTACCAGGCCTTTAAGGTTAAAAGGATTATTAATTCCTGCTATTCTACATAGAGCCATAATTAGGTAGTCTAGTGCAGGGGTAGGCAACCTTGGTTCTTTTATGACTCGTGGATTTCAACTCCCAGAATTCTGGGAGTTGAAGTCCACGAGTCATAAAAGAGCCAAGGTTGCCTACCCCTGGTCTAGTGCAAGTGTAAGGGAAAGAGACAATGACATGTGTCTTGATAGCAGCACACAAACAACTTACATACTTTCATCAGCTGATAATATCATTATAATCATTTACAGCACATGATGTGATATATGGGTTATGATTTTGATGTCATCACAACTTGTTAAGATGTCACTGCAGTAAAGAGAACAGGTAACAGGTTTGTGAGAATCTTAATGATCGGGATGCTACAGAAAATAATCTTCATCAGAAATACATATTTCAGGATTATTTTAGGGCTTAAGGAAAATCATTGCATTGTTTTAATTTCAATGCTGGGTTTTTTTGGATTGTAGGTTTTACTAACTCTGCTTTACTAGTTTTTTTTTTTTTAAAGCTACTTATGCATTGCCCAGAAGTAAAAGATTTAATATTATACTTTTGAATACTGAGTGTGTTCAATGCCAGTAATGGGTCTGAATGCATTTGTGCATCATGCTAAACCATTGTTTGTTGAACAAATCATAGTTACTGATTTACTTGTAATGTTAAGTCATAAACTATGATTACAAGCTACAGTGGCTAGATTCACACATCGCACAAATAAAACAAAACACGCATACTGTGACAATATAAACCTGTGCTGAGGAGAATAGAATAACCCTGTCTGGAAACCAATAGGGCCTGGTGGTGGAGCCCTCCAGCAAACAGCCTACTGAGAGTAATTGACAGTGGTTTCACAGTCAAGGTAGTGAATATTTATCCATTTAGATTTGGGATCCACTAAGCATGTCCCTCTGGCAGTTCTTTTAAAATCTTGTTAAGTACTGAAGACTTGGTGATTAGAGCTGGGCCTTTTCTACCATTTATTATTTAAGGCATAGTCAATTCTTCTTTTCAGCCAGGGGGAGAATAGAAAGATTTAAATCTTCAGCACACGAGCTCAAAGGAAGTTACAAGCTGTTGAACTAGTACATGCAGTAATACAGCTGGGGAAATTTCCCTGCTCCAAATGTCCCTCAATAGACAGTAGTAGGACCTGGCATAATAAAATGTGGTCTGATGGAGCAGCCATGATGATTGTAAAAAGACCTGCTGAGTGCGTTTCTGCCTGATTGTCGGCTACACAGTGTTATTATATAAGAGTATTCAAATGTAATTGCATGGAGAATAGAATCCTTCAGGCAATAGCAGTAAAGCAGAATTGATTTGCTCACATAAAAAAAAAAAAGAATAAATTGACATTAGGGCTAAATGCTTCCTTATTCTATACTCAAAACAGACAAATCAGTGCAAATTGCTATGGATTGCAAATACTTTTTCTTTTAGATCCTTCTTAGCCAAATTCTTTTTTTCTTCTTTTTGCATTGTGTATTGCCCAAATCAGGCTCTCTGCAGAGAAATCAGTAAAAAACCTTTATATTCTATAATTTTATTAACAGTTTTAAAAAGGAAGATAAAAACTAATACAAACTAATATAAAATAGGAAGGAAAAAAATCAAAGAGAAAGCTATAAGTGCAGGAAAGGAGAAATGGAAAAGGAAAATGGAAAAGAAAAAAAGATACAAAGAAATGCTCCTGATCTTCTTTACAGTACTTTTAAGTACAATTATAAATTTATCTCTTTCTCTTACAAGTCTGGGTTTCTTCTCTTCGGTTTCTTCTATAATCTATCTTTCCTAATCATCAAAACCATAAACAATAAGTTCATTTTTGCGGAGTCTTTGGTGTTCTCTCAGCTGGGTTGTTTTCTTGCAGATGTTTTGTTGCCCGAGTAGGTTACATCTTCAGAGTGAGTAAAAGTGTCTGAAGCAATGCAAAAAAAAAA
>NW_015388516.1:58951-69447 GCF_001527695.2 Protobothrops mucrosquamatus
CATTGCTGAATCTTTCCAACTTTGTGCATATTCTTGCTTATTTAAAAAGAGCTTTTTTAAAAAAGTCTTTTTGATTTCATAGAAAGCCAAGATCTGAGGAACAAGACAACAAAGTACCTATGTATGGCTGATTAATGTACTTATATAAAAAGCAAAGTAAATTTAGGGAATAAAAGCATGTTGTCTTGTGTTGCTCTATAGCTTTACTAAATAGCAAAGTGATTCTCAAGGGGGAGAAAAAACAAATTATATTTTGACTCTGCTGCTATAGGATTGATATTTTAATATGCTTGAAGACATATTACTCTTCCCAGTTTAATACTCTTTGTTGATTTTTTAATCTTGAAAGAACAAATTAATGTTCCATAAATGTGTTAATTTGCAACTGCCAGAAGTTCAATATATTGAAAGGATTCTGAGAGTAGCATGAGAATGTAATTTCATTAGTTAGGTTGATGAGATTATTTTAGATAGTTATGAGTTTATTTATTTTGATTGTTGTATACATTTTTCTTAATAAAACCAAGGCAATATACTTAAAAAATGAAACTTCCAGACTAAGTTAAGACTGTGACATTAAAAATTAAACATTTTTAATTAAAGCTATATCTAAACCATTTAGAAGAAAATTACTTTGGATGAAACGATTTGCTCCCAGAAGTTGTGGATGCTCCATCACTGGAGATTTTTAAGAAGCCATTTGTCCAGGATGGTACAGGGTCTCCTGCTTGAGCACTGGGTTGGTCTAGAAGACCTCCAAGGTCCTTCCCAATTCTGCTATTCTATAATTCTGACCTCTGTACCTGGAGACTTTGTGCTCATAGTCATGTAGTTTTCTGGAAATGGTATCGTTGCCTTTTTTCCAGGATCTTTCTTTGACTTCTTGTCTAGTCTTCAGCACTGATGGTCTCCCATCCTGTACGAATCAGATCTGACCTAATTAGCTTTTTGAGATCAGCTAGAATGTTGCCATTTATCCTGCCTTTAAAACAAATTAGTTTATCATTAGAAAGGATTATTAAGAAGGCACGCTGGCTGTTGTACTGTCTGTAAATTGAAGTATAACATCTTCCCTATCCCTTTTCCCCCCCTCCAGTATGGGCTACTGCATCCTATTGGTCCACGGCTTAAACAGGCTTTGCCTGTGGCTACATAAGTGGGGAATCACCGCAGTGTCCTTCTCGGCTTTGCTGCTGCTTCTGTTCTCTTGGAAAACAGTGAAACAGAATGAAATCTGGTTGTCAAGAGAATCTCTTTTCAGGTAGGATGGCTTTAAAAGAGCTAGTGGACGGAAAAGCCATGTTGGCTTTGTATGAGTATTCCAATGCCTCTCTATTCTGTATGTTTTTGAAACTAAAAAAGGATTTATTGGATTATGAGTGGGACAACATGTATTTTGATTACTGTATAAGCAGTCACAATAGCCAGTTTGGTACAGTGGTTAAAGGCACCAGATTAGAAACCAGTAAATCCTGAGATTCCTTAGCTACAAAGCCAACTCTGGGACCTTGGGTCTAGGTTAGGCATATACAACCTATGGCCCACGGGCCACGTATGGCCCTGGATAGCTAGTAATGCTCCTCTCACAAGATTGTGAACTTTTAACATTATTATGTGACTTGTAATGATAGTTACTATATTATATACTAGCTGTACCCGGCCATGCGTTGCTGTGGCTCAGTCTGGTTAAATGGAAAAGAAGTGTGTTGCTTTTACGCCCAACAGATGGTGCTGTTTTTCAAAAAAAGCATGTTTTTACCCGTCACAGGTGTGACATCTATATAATAGTAGGTATATAAAAACACGTGCGTATTCAAATGCAACGTTGTGTCAAAATTTCAAAGCAATCGGTGAAGAACTTTCGGAGATTTAAGATTTTGAACAAACGAACATTTACATTTGTATTTATATAGATTTTATATTCACTCAATGTGATCCAGGCAATCCAAAAATTCCTAGGATCAGGCAAGGACAAACTACTTCTGAAAATCTGGCTAAGAAAACTACAGAGACCAGACCAGGCAGTTGCTAGGAGTCAAGACTGACTGACCCAAAGTCACACAATCAGACATACACGGACACAATCTGTAGCAGGGGAGTAGAAAGAAACTGAGTGATGCAATCAGACATTTAAAATGCTGCCTTTTAAGTCTGTTCTAGTTTCTCCTTTATTCTTCATTTTTTCTTTGAGCCAAATGACCCAACTGGGAATGTGACGATCACCCTGTCCCCACTAAGTGTTTTTCACTGTGGTTTTATGCATATACGGCAAACACATTTATTTAATAAGCACCTCATACAAATACTTGAAAGAAATCAATGGCAGGAAATTTAATCAGAGGCTGCATGGGAGACAGTTTGTTATGGTAGAGCGCTGTATTAATGTAGATTCTCAAGGCAATAGAGAAAAAATAGATTTTTTCTCTCTCTTTATGATGTGATTCATAGATGATAAATTAGCATTTTGGCTTGTTCCTCTCCAAATAAACCATGGTTTAAAATTTCGATTTGTTAAGAAAACGTCAAAGACCTTATGGAGAAGCTTCATGGTTGGTTACTGGCTGTCAGGAGAGCATCATCTGAAGCCTCAGGAGATACTCCAAGAGTTTCTATCAAATTATTTTTTTAATGCAATAGAAGTGGAAAACTTAAATATGTGTAGACTAATGACAATAAAAGCAATTTGGTAACTTGAAGGCATGTGTAGTTTTTATGGCAATTGAATGGAAATGATTAATATTTGCTTTTTTAAAGATGTTTTTGACTTCCCAGTCTAGTCTACAACCTTCCCCTTCTGCCTGCCAAACAGGTCCAATTTAAAGTAATTTCTTTTCATAGCTCCAACTGCTTTTTTTTCACCATCATCCTCCACTTTTCGCGGTGTGCCTATCAGCACACCACTCAAAAGCTAAGCGTGCTTCCTTTACCTCCATCCCTAATTTAATTTCCCCCCTAGACAGGAGAAGCAAAATCAGGGAATATGTGACTTGTTCATGATAACCTTTAGAACCAAGTGATTTCAGAACTGACCTACTATTTCATCATATAAAGGATCCCACAAAAAAAGGTGCCAAGCTCTGAACTACCACATCAGCAATGGACAACCCTGAATAGAATTCGCACTTCACACGGCATCTGCCAAGACTCTGTATAAATGGGGCATAGCACCTTCCCCTCTTTGTGACTGCGTGATCCCACGACAAACTGTAGACTACATCATGACCAGCTGTAAGCTTGGGGCATATACCAGTCCAGTATTTGATTTTTTAAATATAAACAATGCTGCACTTCAATGGTTAGAAGGCCTAGACATTGAATATAGATCTTTTTAACATTTATATTTTATTGCGTTCTACTAATCTAGATGAAATGTTAATATATACTGCTAGTCCATGTATGATATGCCATATGCTAAATAAATAATTTCATCAGGTCTACCTCCTTGTTGAAACACTACTTCTCTTAGTCCTAAAATGGGAGTTTTATGGGAAGCTGGTAATGTGTATTCTGTGTGGACAATCTGTGTCCTAAAAAATAAAACATATTTTTGACACATAGCAGTTCCATCTCAAGTGGACCGTTTATGCATAGCACTGCGTTATAGGTTGGTCTGTGAGAAAGACCATAGCAACCTATTAGGAAGGAAATCATATTGTTCTCAAACAGTATAATGGTGAGGTTTTTCCCCTTTATTTCCTATTCTCAGCTAGTTCAATTGTTATATATTTTCTTCAGGGAACAATATCGGATTTTATTGGGCAAATGTTCATGGAAACTATGAGTTGGATTATTCAACGAGAAATGGAAAAAATGTTTCATTATTGTTCCTCACATTTCCCTACGTGGCTATGTTATGCATACTTATTTTTTCCTATTTTAATTAGAAAATGATTTTCCAGGTAAATCTGGCACCAGATTTCAGGCTTTTCAGGGCAACTTAACAGAATACTTAGAAGTTTCCTAAGTATCAAAATGTCAGATTTTGCTTGTGTTGATTACCATGAAGAATCTATAAGACTAGCATCATCCAATCAAATTTAAGCCTGGGATTTTTGAGAGTTATTATAGCTCTCCCTGAATATAACTTTTGGACAAAAGTCTATTAAACTTTTATTTGGCCCTCACCTCCATCTGAATGGTGTTTATAAGAGTTTTCTTGCTCTTTTCAGTTTCACATGAGCTTTCTGTTGCACATTGAGAACTGTCTCTGTTAGTGAATTGAAGGGAGGAGCTTCTGAGTTTAAGAAAGCTGTGTGGGTAGTATTTGGAAAATATTCTAGAGCAGTGTTTCTTAACCTTGGCATCTTTAAGATATGTGGATTTCTATTCCCAGAATTCCCCAGCCAGCATAATGGAGAAATACTGCTCTAGGCAGATTTCTGCAAAGTACAGACCCAAGCATTAATGAACACCTTTCTAACTTGGGAGTATTTTTATTCAATCTCTTTTTGGAAAAGTATATCCTTATTTTTCTCTCTCATACTTCAGAAATCTTGGTAGTTGGAGATTCTGCAACCCCCCCCCAAAAAAAAGTAGTAGAAGCACCCAAACTCCCTCCACCTCTTGTCTTCTACACCAGAGGTCCCCAACCTTTTGGGCACCAGGGACCGGTTCCGTGGAGAGAGGTTTTTCTGCGCACCAGAGAGTGTGTAGTTTTGTGTGCTGCCTGCATCCCATGGATGGGGCTTTGCTTGTTTGTGCGGCCCAGTTGCTGGCATGCCACGAACCGGTACTGGTCCATGGACCAGGGGTTGGGGACCCCTGTTCTACATCACCATCACCATCACTTCCTCATTAATTATACTTGGCATTGCTTTTTCTCAAATATTTCATAGCTGTTAAACTAAGGCAGTCTTTCTTGGGCTGTTGTCTATGAGTTTTGGGGTTCACTGTCCATTGCCATAGTGATCTGATAGTTGTTCTAAGGCAGCTCTCAGTGAAGAGGACTACTGAATCAACCAAGGTCATATTACAATCATATTTATCATTATTATTACGGGAAGGTGTGTGAAAGAGAAAGAGGGGGATAATGGACGATAAAGAAGAAATGGAAAAAAATAAGGAGCAAGGAAAAGGAAATACATTTCCCTAGCCACTGAGAGCTGTGTCTATGTCCTTACTAGCTGTATGCCATCTTAGCTACTTTCTCCTTCTGGGAATGCAGCTGACCATCCTGACACTGATGTCCATCCCTATTCCTTGGCTCCAATAAGTCTGTGTCCGAGCAGGGATTTCTTTAGAGACAAAGCTGCAAGCTTGAATTTTTATACAATGTGTTCTTTTCCCATTATGGTGAAATACCATGAATTCGTCCTTCATTTAGTATTCCCCACATGTACTAGCACTACAAGTCCCAGAATTCTTAGCTAATATGAATCACCACTGTAAAATTCTTCATGATACGATCATTTCATGTATTTATTTTTGAGCAGGCTTCTTTCTCATTTGACGTTCTTTGAGGCAGAATGAAAAGTAAGTGAAAAGTCAATAATGTTTAAACCAAGTAATTCACATTGCTGTTCCTGTGTGGTTTGTTTTCCATAGATCAGGAGTCCAAACTCTACCCCATAATGCCAAGGTTCACTACAACTATGCTAATTTTCTGAAAGACCAAGGCCGTGATAGAGAAGCCATCTACCATTACAAAACGGCACTCCAGTAAGTTCTCAGAAATATTCATAACATTCATTTGTCCTTCTTCCACCATGGAAAAAAACAGACTGATAGCTGGGATATACGACTGATTTATCCAGGGTGCAAAATTCAAGGGAAGTTTGGGGCTGCATATAATAACTCTTTAATTTCCACTTTCATGAGGCCTGTCTCAAACCTCTAGAGTAGCATTAGACACACATTTTGAGATCTGAAGGATCAAGCTTAGAAATTTGAATTGAACAGGTTCTAATCAGTACAAAGTTGCAGAAGGGGTCCAGCTGGGCACCCTAAAAATTTTGTTCTATCATTTTAGCTTTGAATAATTTGAGTGCTGAAGGGATATAGTGGCCACCTCTTGTCTTGAGTAATTTGACAACGGCAGATGAGATACAGATGAATATTTCCTTTAAATTATCCAGTTGATCAATTAATTCCCAGATACTTTTACTTTCTGAATTGGAGTTCATGCATTCTTTTGGAGAGAGCTTATGATTAATGCACTTCCTTGTCATAATCTCCATGCTTATTGTCAAAGGATGTCAAGTTTACAACTAGCCTGGTAAGAGGATGTTTATGTCTAAATATAACATATTGGCAAGGCTTTGCGGTTCTGGTTGCATAAATACATATATAATGCTATCAACATGCATAATCATTACCAGGGGATATTTTTATGTTTCTTTAGAGAATGCTTTGTGGGCAAACGAAATATATGAATGTATTGCACTGGAAACGGAAAACTAACATCAGCACAAAAGAGATTGAGAAAGAGAAGAGGGGGAAGTTGGCTGAAAATAATTTTCCAGCTCCAACAGATCTCTTGCACATGTTGTGAAAAGCTGTAATGTAATTTGATTTTGGCATAGTGGATTATTTTAATACAGCCATTGCGGATTTGTAAATCATAATTTATGTTTGTGCACAGGAGGTCCTTGGCTTACAATCATTCATTTAGCGACCATTTAAAATTATAGCAGCACTGAAAAAAGGCACTGGCAGCCAGTCCTCACACTTGCAACCGTTGCAGCATCTCTACAGTCACGTGATCAAAATCTGGGTGCTTAGCTATTGCCATGTATTTACATCGGTAGCCATGTCCCAGGAACATGGGATCACCCTTTGCACCTTCCCAGCCAGCTTCCAAGAAGCAAAGTCAGTGGGGCAGCTGGATTCTCCTAACGACCACGTGATTCACTTAACAGCAGTGATTTGCTTAACAAACATGGCAAAAAGGTCATAAAATTGGGTGTGATTCACTTAAGAATCACTTTGCTTAATATATGGAAATTCTGGCTCCAGTTATGGTCCTATGTGGAGAACTACCTGCACACACACACACCTTCTCTCTGTGTGTATCTCCTATCTATCTATCTATCTATCTATCTATCTATCTATCTATCTATCTATCTATCTATCTATCTATCTATCTATCTATCTATCTATCTATCTATCTATCTACCTACCTACTGTAATTATCTCTATCTATCTACTGTAATGATTATTTGTCTGTCTGTCTGTCTATCTATCATCTATCTATCTGTAGCGCTACCCCCAAAAGGGCCGCTGGAGTCCGGGTTCTCCTGGCCATCTTCGGCTGTCTGCCGGTCCACAGTGGTCCCTCACTTAGGCACCTCTGCTTGGCTGGAACACGTGATGAGGTGGTGGTCAGTCTCGCTCAGCAGGCAGGTCATGTGATGAGGTGATGGTCAATCTCTCTTAGCAGGCAGGTCATGTGCAGGGAAAGTGTTCAGGTGGCTGGTCAGCTCGTCCTCCTCCTCCTCCTCCTCCTCCTCCTCCTCCTCCTCCTCCTCCTCTTCTTCTTCTTCTTCTTCTTCTTCTTCTTCTTCTTCTTCTTCTTCTTCTTCTTCTTCTTCTTCTTCTTCTTCTTCTTCTTCTTCTTCTTCTTCTTCTTCTTCTTCTTCTTCTTCTTCTTCTTCTTCTTCTTCTTCTTCTTCTCCTCCTCCTTCCTTCCTTCCTTCCTTCCTTCCTTCCTTCCTTTCTTTCTTTCTTTTTTTTTCTCTCTCTCTCTCAGGCTTGCCCCACAGAAGCCTCTCCTATCCTATCCCCTTTTCTCCCTCAGGCTTGCCCCACAGAAGCTATCCTACCCCCTTCTCTCCCCCAGGCTTGCCCCATATAAGCCTCCCATATCCTATCCCCTTCTCCCTCAGGCTTACCTCCTAAAAGCCTCTCCCATTCTCCCCTATTGTCTCCTCTCCCAGGCTTATCTTCTCCAACCTAGGCCTCAGCAGACTCAACTCCTCCCTGCCCTCTCCTGACTCCTCCCCCAGGCATCTCCCCATGTCTCTTCAGCTCACCCTACCCCCGTTAATATCTACCTATCTACCTATCTACCTATCTACCTACCTACCTATCTTCTATCTATCTATCTATCTATCTATCTATCTATCTATCTATCTATCTATCTATCTATCTATCTATCTATCTATCTATCTATCTATCTATCTAATGGTGTTGTTTCCCATGAAAGCAATGCTAGATAACAAGGACTACCTCTACATGAACCAAGTTATGATTCATGTAATAAGCTTTGCGTAAGAAAATCTGATTTTCTTTTCTCACAGCATCAAAGCCCAACCACAGAATCTCTGCCTTTGCTCTTGTAGGGAAAAAAAGCATCTTGAAAAGATTTGACCAACTTGCTCTCTTAGGTTTCCGGCAGAGCTTATTGTACCCACAGCCTGGGCCATCTTTCAGCCACCTTTTCAGCATTCCAAAATGCCAAAGTTTTAAACATACACAACAAAAAGGGGAAATATGGGACGGACTCACAGGGACTGAATTTGATTAATGCAAATTGAATTAAAGTAAAACCTACAAGAAACTTAGTCTTGCCCTGCTTCACTGACTTTAGTGTGAGGCCCCTGCATAGAATGGGTAGCAACTGCCTTCCCTTGGGGTATTAAGCAGAATGGAACCAATTTGGAGACAGACTGTAACCGAGGGCGAGGTCTCTGCATAACTGGGTTTGTCACGTGTTATCCTTCTGACCAATTCCTTGTAGCACTCCCTTCTTTGGCATTATAAGCTCCCGAGGACATAATAGATTCGGAGCCGGCCCTTGGTTATAATGCCATTTTTGTCAGCTGTCTTCAGGTAACTTGGTCCATTGTGGCATTTATTCTTTTTTTTTTTATTGAAAAGTTTTATAAAAGTTACAATATAAACCCCCAAACCAACCCACCCTAACCCCCCTCTCCCTCCCCCACTTCCCAGAGCTGAATACAGGGTTAAAAATATAATAATCATAATCTAACTAACATTAACCAACTATATAAATAACCAAGTCCATAATGCGCTTTAACTCCCCTTTAACATAAATATAATAATAATAATTAAAACATAAACAAATTAGTATCCTAATTATTAAACAATAGAATATCCATATTGTTAAACAATACTAATACTAAAAGTAATAATAATATCATATAATNACCCCCTTCTCTCCCCCAGGCTTGCCCCATATAAGCCTCCCATATCCTATCCCCTTCTCCCTCAGGCTTACCTCCTAAAAGCCTCTCCCATTCTCCCCTATTGTCTCCTCTCCCAGGCTTATCTTCTCCAACCTAGGCCTCAGCAGACTCAACTCCTCCCTGCCCTCTCCTGACTCCTCCCCCAGGCATCTCCCCATGTTTCTTCAGCTCACCCTACCCCCGCTAATATCTACCTACCTACCTACCTACCTACCTATCTATCTATCTAATGGTGTTGTTTCCCATGAAAGCAATGCTAGATAACAAGGACTACCTCTACATGAACCAAGTTATGATTCATGTAATAAACTTTGCGTAAGAAAATCTGATTTTCTTTTCTCACAGCATCAAAGCCCAACCACAGAATCTCTGCCTTTGCTCTTGTAGGGAAAAAAAGCATCTTGAAAAGATTTGACCAACTTGCTCTCTTAGGTTTCCGGCAGAGCTTATTGTACCCACAGCCTGGGCCATCTTTCAGCCACCTTTCCAGCATTCCAAAATGCCAAAGTTTTAAACATACACAACAAAAAGGGGAAATATGGGACGGACTCACAGGGACTGAATTTGATTAATGCAAATTGAATTAAAGTAAAACCTACAAGAAACTTAGTCTTGCCCTGCTTCACTGACTTTAGTGTGAGGCCCCTGCATGGAATGGGTAGCAACTGCCTTCCCTTGGGGTATTAAGCAGAATGGAACCAATTTGGAGACAGACTGTAACCGAGGGTGAGGTCTCTGCATAACTGGGTTTGCCACGTGTTATCCTTCTGACCAATTCCTTGTAGCACTCCCTTCTTTGGCATTATAAGCTCCCGAGGACATAATACGGTAGATTCGGAGGTGGCCCTTGGTTATAATACCATTTTTGTCAGCTGTCTTCAGGTAACTTGGTCCATTGTGGCATTTATTCTTTTTTTTTTTTTATTGAAAAGTTTTATAAAAGTTACAATATAAACCCCCAAACCAACCCCCCCTAACCCCCCTCTCCCTCCCCCACTTCCCAGAGCTGAATACAGGGTTACAAATATAATAATCATAATCTAACTAACATTAACCAACTATATAAATAACCAAGTCCATAATGCGCTTTAACTCCCCTTTAACATAAATATAATAATAATAATTAAAACATAAACAAATTAGTATCCTAGTTATTAAACAATAGAATATCCATATTGTTAAACAATACTAATACTAAAAGTAATAATAATATCATATAATTAAAACTAATAAAAATTTCACTATAATAAACTATTAATACTAATAATACTCTAAAATTTACTCATAAGCTAAATGGAACTTTTTAGTCCCATATTTATTCTGAATATAATCTATCCATCTTCTCCAAAC
>NW_015388516.1:69611-74422 GCF_001527695.2 Protobothrops mucrosquamatus
ATATAATTAAAACTAATAAAAATTTCACTATAATAAACTATTAATACTAATAATACTCTAAAATTTACTCATAAGCTAAATGGAACTTTTTAGTCCCATATTTATTCTGAATATAATCTATCCATCTTCTCCAAACCGAAATGTATCTTTCTTGTGAGTGATCCTTCAAATAGGCAGAAATCTTAGCCATTTCTGCTAACATTGTGGCATTTATTCTTGTATTTTTACTGACTAGGAAGCAGAAAAATGCACATCAGGATGTTCTACTTTTACCCTCCAAGTTAGACCTGGACATTTTACAGCTTTAAATTTGGATAAGGAAGCTTGGGAGTCGAAGTCCACACATCTTAAATTTGCTAAGGTTGAGAGACATTATTATAGATGCAAAGATGGCCCAATGAGTCTAGGACAAGGGTAGGTAACCTTGGCTCTTTTATGATTCGTGGACTTCAACTCCCAGAATTCCTGAGCCAGTTATGCTGGCTTAGGAATTCTGGGAGTTGAAGTCCACGAGTCATAAAAGAGCCAAGGTTGCCTACCTCTGGTCTAGGACAACTCACCACAGTCAACTCGCCACAGTCAATTCACCATGGGACAACTCGCTGCAGGGTAATTCAATGCTGTATTAATCATTTCATTCAGGATCTTTTGTTATTGGTGATCACGTTTTCTTCAAAATTATTTTAACCCTTGTATTTCTGGTTAGACTTTATTTATTTTACGATTATTGGCCATGGTTCTGTTGAAATTAATTTAACTTTTGTACTTGTTGAGTTGTCCCATGTGGTGAGTTGGCCCTGGCGAGTTTTCCCATTCCGTGGTCCAAAAATAACAACTGGGAGGCAGTTAGCAGGTTTTCTTGATTGAACTCTTACTCTTGCGGAATGCAATCTCTCTATTATCTCTAGACAGGAAGATGCAGCCCTCTTCAACTGGCACTTAAGCTCAGTCAATTTGTTTGGGAATTAGGCTAAGCACCCAGTAATTGCTGTCAGAGACTTTCTCCTCTGTCCCCCCCCCCCAAACTCCATAAGCATCAAGTGGCTGGGAAGAGCTTTAATTATAAAGAATGTTGTTTTTAGGATTGATTTGCTAGGAGGATTAATTAAGCCTCATTAGGTGTATAGACTAGAGAGCAACGTTCTTTCAGAGCACTTTTGCAGGTATGAAGGACTGGCAGTGAATCTTCTAAAGTTGCTGCTAGCTACACTAAGGGGTTTGTGGTTGCTTGGCAACTTGAAATTAAGTTGTGATCACCTGCTCTCATCTGTCATCTTTTCAACTCCAGCAACTCAGGTGGGCAAAACTAGACATGGTTTCATGTTAGGGCATTGCTCTTCTTGCTGCTTAAAAAATCTTTGGAGCTAGCAAGGAGCAGGTAGCACTTGTCTCTTTGATAATAAGCAACTAGATAACTGTAAGGCTTTTTTAGGAAGTGAAAATGGAGGATAGTTAGTTAGTGCTTTGCTTGGAAATGACCATGTTGTCTTGCCCAGAAAAAATATATAAAGGAAAGCAAGGGTGTGTGTGTGGGGGGGGGGGTTTCCTATGGGACAGGAGAAAGGGACATATAGCTTTCTGCATGTGGAGATGTCCCTCATAGCAACCATTTTGGGAAGCCCTCCCTCCAGTCTTTTTATTGGAACACCATGACATGTCTTTAAAATTCCAAATGCATCTCTTGGCCTTGAAAGACTCAGGATCTCAGGCCTATATATTTTCCATGGTGACCAGCACAGAAATAAATTCAGGGAGAAAAATGTCATGTTGAGACAAATAGGAAAATGGGACATTTTGGTAAATAGTGGTTTGTGACTGGTTATGTCCCCTTCTAGTTAGATTTTTTTTGTCAGTGGTGAAGTCCATCCCTAAGAGATTTTCTATGCATGCCCCTGAGATGTTTTTAAAATTGCATCTCAGCTCAGAAGCACAGAAAAATTAGTAACACCTATCTGTGCTGTAGGACAGTTTTTCAAACTTGGCAATTTTAAGAAGGGTAGACTTCAACTGGCGGGGGAATTCTCTTATGTTGTCTAAAATTCCTGCCAAAACTCAAGTTATGCACATAGGAACCAAAGCATATTGACTGTGTTGGCTACGGGAAAGAGGTAACAAGGTTTATATGGCGCTATCCAACATTGCCTTGTTCACTCATTGTTGAAAATTTGGATATCCATGCACTCTGGATACCCATGCATCTTAAAAGCTGCAAAATTAAAAAAATTGCTACTATACATCAATTCTATATGGGAGAAAGGGCAGGGAGGTAAGTCATGAAATAATAGGAGAAGTGAATTCACTTGATATCTAGAGTGCAGTGCTCTGTGAACAATAAAGAAGAAGCTGAGATCATCATATAGGACAGTGATGGCAAACCTTTTAGAGACTGAGTGCCCAAACTGCAACCCCAAACCCATTTATGTATCGTCAAGTGCCGGGTGGGCATGGTCCATTGAGTGGGTGTGGCCAATTGGGTGGACATGGCCCATTGGGTGGGTGTGGCTGCAGTGGTAACGGCAGACTGGGTGGGACTAAAAAGTTCAATCAATCAATTCCAACTTTTTTCCCGCAAGAAGTTGAAATTGATTGACTGAACCTTTTTTTTTTTTTTTTGCACACGGCGGTGGAGGCCTAAAGTGAAAAGGTTTTATAAAACCCAGCTGAAGGCCTAGGACTGGGGCGACGGTGCGCGTTCCCACAGAGAAGGCTCTGCGTGCCACCTGTGGCACGTGTGCCATAGGTTTGCCACCACGGCACCACTTGCCTTTTTCTGGGCTCTAATAAACAAAAATCCACATGATAAATAGAAAAAAGTGCAGTTCTTTTATAGAAACAAAAGCTTGACACTGAATTCCAGTATTATCAAATGCAGAATGGTGGCTACTATAGATTTGGACAGCTCTTAGGGAAGCCTTGTTTAGGTAAATTTTCAACGATGAGTGAACAAGGCAATGTTGGATGGCGCCATATAAACCTTGTTACCTCTTTCCCGTAGCCAACACAGTCAATATGCTTTGGTTCCTGTGCGCATAACTTGAGTTTTGGCAGGAATTTTAGGCAACGTAAGAGAGGTAGAAGGAAAGACGACATTAACATATTAACATACATTTTTAAAACATTAGCATAATTTTTTAAATGTAAACTCTCCCTTGATTTGAGCATGATTCGTGGTACCTCCATGTTATATTTATTTACTTGAAAAGAGCATCAAAATGATTTGACATCTGAAGGAGATGGACAGTTAAGAATATATATATACATATACATACACACACACACACACACACACACACACACAAACAAGCAAACAAACAAATAAATAAATAAACTCTTTGCTTCTCAGTCATGACCTTGGAATTTCTACTCTTCTCCCATCCAAGATTACTTAAGCCCGAATAGTCTGAGGTACATTCCAAGAAACGTGATGTTCATACTAGTATTCCTCTAGAATTATAATAGGTATAGAAATCCCATCTTTAAAAAATCACAGCAAGAACCTTCAAGCTTCCTTCACGGAAGAAAAGTCTATTTTGCTCAGCAGTGACTCTCAAGCAGGATATTTCCAAAGGAAAAAGGTGGGTCCAAAATGATGCATTGATGCCTATATCAGCCCTATTGTAAATTGCAGCCAGAGAGCTGGCCATTTCCACAGCCAGAAGCCACAGGGGAGGCGGTCATAAGCAAAATAAAATAAACTTCTCTATTTGTCTGGGCAGAAATTCTTTTCTTTGTGCCAAGCACAGATGGAGGACATTAACCTTAGCTTGAAAGGGTCATTCTTTTGGGGAATGCAAACCGAGCGGTATCTAAACCAGAGTTCAGAAGCGATTGATATTCTGGAATGGTGATAATGTTTAAAAACCTTTAAGCATACTTGCAGCAAAGCAATAAAGATAAATGGCTACAACAGAGATCTTTGGAAGCGTTCCAGGCATGTTGGAGCCAGGGAAAAAGTCATGCTGTTTGGCAGAAGTGTTTTTAGGGAAATCAACAGAAAAAGTAAGATCCTTGATGTTGCAAGAGACTGGTGATTATGGAGAGTTGACGTTTATCCCCAGATGTTTAATTTTAAAATATTTGCCATTAGAGCAGTATTGTGCTTTCCACGAGACATCTAGCTGGAAGGAATATCAAAAGAATGTTAATCTTGCAGGAAATAAAGTACAGCTTATTATTGCTACATGGGAGTATTAATATGTGGGAGCTACAGCAGGAAAATTCGGGTATTTAGTTTCTGGTACTATGCTTAATGGCCTATTAGAGTCTGTCTTATTAAAATGTACACATGCACTCTCTTTCTTCTCTTTGAAGTTCAGGGTTTCTAGTCAGCAAAAATTATTTTGCTTTCTATTGTTCGCCCTTGCAGAGTCTGCTTCTCTGGTTGTCTGTGGTCTTGCTTTCGTGGTCATTCTTCAGCGCTGGAGATGGAACAAACCCGCATGCTTTGCATGCAGAAATGTCCATAATCAAATCCTAGTTTTATCATTGTTGGCTTTTTCAGGGTAGTATTTTTTTTTTGGGAGGGGGGGGTCAGGCGATGCAAAGAAATCTCTCCATTGATAGGTACAAACAAGCCACAGGGGTGTCATTGTGGACATTGCACCAATGAGGTAATCCAAATTGGATGCAACTGGATTATTTGAGTGAGGATGTCAAGGGGTTCATAAAATCCCTTGTGGTCCTATCATTCCATGCGGATTGTGCCTGCCTAAAGGAGCTAAAAGATTAGGTGCACAGCATTGTGTGCCAAGTCATAATGGAGTTTGCTTGCACTGCACATGGCACAAAAGGGGCCATTGTGGTTTATTCAA
>NW_015388516.1:75123-82678 GCF_001527695.2 Protobothrops mucrosquamatus
AAGCCATGGTTCTATAACAGGGGTGTCAAACTGCCGGCCCACGGTCTGGAGGCATCATCCAGAAGCCGCGCCCACCCCATTGCCGGCAATGGCAAAACCGTCCCGATACGTCGCACGATGTCATGTGACATCGCGAGTTTGACATGTCTGTTCTATAAGATGTGGTTTGACATATAGGAACAGCAATTATGGTCAAATATTGGATCCTACAGCAATTATGGTGTCTCCCATCTATTCTGGTTCTTTAGCTACAAAGAGTAGGCAAAAGTAATTGTGAAGTGAAGTATATTTTTATTTTTCTAATGCGGTTGGGTTGTTTTTTTTTCTTAGAAGTGGTAAGTGTGTGAGTGTGATAAATATTAGGAGGAGGATATATATATATATTTTTTAAAAAACACCTCTTCTATGTCCTGTGGCCTTTGTACAAAAAGTAGTCTGAAACCACTACAGGTAGACCTCAACTTATGACTGGTCACTTAGTGACTGTTTGAAATTATGATGGACCCCACTAGGGATACTTAGGGCTGGATTCAAAGTTCCAATGCCCCCCCCACACCATAGTCATGTGACTGTACTTTGGGCATTCAGCAGCTGGACTTCATTTATGGCCATTTGTAGTGCTCTGCATCATGTATTCTCATTTTTGACATTTTTGGCAAAAGAATTGGCAAAAGTTATTTCTGATTTTTAGCAAAAATGCCCCATAGCAAACAATCAGTTCACTTAACAACCGCAAAAAATGGTTGTAAAATCGGGTCAGTCACATGGGTGACCCCTTTTATGATTGTCACAACTTGTGATCATGATGGGCATGCTCCATTAAGGTTGTAACTCAAGGACTACCTGTACAATTGAATGAAGAAATTCCACTGATCCAGTGAAACTTTCCTCCTGAGTTTAATTGTAGCTGTGGAGAATAATGTTGTCTTTGGGACTTCAGTACAGAGAATCTGTTTTCAATGCACACTATAATCCTGCTAATTTTTGCTTAGAAAAAAAATACTAAACGTGCTAAAGGCAGTCAGGTATTTAACAGCAAACCCAGGTTATTTGGTTTTAAAGGGGAAAACGTAATGTAACATGCAGTATCCAAACTACCCTAACATGTTCAAATTTACAATTGGAATGGGTTACCTAATACTGTAAACAGTTAAATAAATGGTCCATGTGAGCCATAACCATGATGAAGCCCAGATATGGTAAACATTGTCAAAAGAATTAATGTACTGTTGTTGGTTTAAATGAGGTTTGTTTTTAATGGTTCAGGCTTGGAATGGCACATAAAGCAACCCAGGATTGTTTATGGGCTGTTTCCTTTGTTCTTTTACAGCTTTTTAATGCTTTTATATTTGTTAATGGTAATGATGTTAAATACTGTTTTAGTTTTGTTGTATGCTGCCCAGAGTCGCTTGCTTGTGAAATGGGCAACTATATAAATTAGATAAATAAAATACTTTACTTTTGCTTGGAGCACAATGTGATGTTTTAAAGATGCAATTCTAAACCTCATAATGATCTAGAATCATTGAATCATAGAATTCTATGATTCTAGATCATTATGAGGTCTAGAATTGCAACCTTAAAATATCACTGTGCTAAACATGGTGAAGGTTCGGAGTAAAGATGTTTGGTTGTGCCTATTAAAAATGTATGAAAGAGTATCTTTGTGCAAATGTTAAGATATGGTTTTGCATATGCAAGTTCCACATATTTTCCTTGCTCCAATAGACAGCCTTGTTCCAAGTAATTGAAGCAGAAGATGATGTATCTCTTCTATCTCTAGCCAAAAAAATAATAATTGCAAGAGATTGTGGAATTTCATTTCTCTTACATACCTACAGTATATTGATGCAAAGACACCAACGTTCTGTGTATTTTCAATTCTGGGATAAATGATAGAATTTAGTCATAACTCTGGCTCAGGTTATCAGCCATTTACACTCTTCCTGTATAAAGAGCCAAATCTCCCTGGAGTTTGGCTGCAGTCACTAGAATGCTGTGTCAGGAACATTCGTAGCCAACAATCAGTCCAGAAATGAGCAAAAGAGCTGCATTTTCTTAAATAGATACAGCAATAAACAAAAAGTTCTAGGAGGTAAGCAATTCCATGAGCTTTTGACATAGACCATTTAATGAGCTTTTCTTTGGCTCTAGGGAAACTTGAGATGAACAGATCATTACAGAAATTTCCCACTCTTTTTCTACTTGTTTCTTTCTTTCTGTGCATATACTTATAGATTGTAGTTTTTATCATTCATAGTTTATAACCACAGGTGACTGGTTTCACAGAACACACAGGAAGCGAAGTGTATTCACTTACCGCATAATATGAGACATAAATCCTGACATATGTAGATGGGGTTTGTCCATCATGTTCAACCATATTATAACTTATTTACTTTGGGCTTATGAACAGTGAAACCCCAGCCGTTGCAGCATGCAAGTGGTCTAATGTTTTGCCTCATTCAGTTATGATTTATTTAATAAACTATGGTTAAGCAAACTATGGCTTGATAAGTTGGGCAAATCTGACATAATATACTTATCTTGGATTTCTTCCTTGTCTTGGAAGGACAGCACAAGACCCCCACTTTCCCACTCTTGCAAATGTTCAACCATTTTAAATGATCTGTTTGACCATATATTTTATAAATGGATACATTGAAATGGGCCTTCATCTTATCCCATTTCTGCAGAAGTGTTTGTACTTGGATGATTTGATAGGACAGTGTTTCTCAAACTTGGCAACTTGATGTGTGGACTTCAGTTCCCAGAATTCTCCAGCCAGGAATTTTGGGAGTTGAAGTCCACACATTTTCAAGCTGCCAAGATTAAGAAATCCTGTGATAGGAAATAGGATAACAATAAGGTAGTGATTGTGGAATAAATAGGAGAAAAATCTTTATTCTTGCTGACTGGCCATGTGTGATGGGTCAGAAAGAAAAATGATGAGTTTAGTTAGAGTTAGTTAGTTAGAGTTATTAAAGAACATAGCTTTGCAATAGTGGTGATTATCTGTTGCTCGGGTGTAGGATGAGGGTAAGCTTGTGGGTTGGTTTCCAAACTGTCTATGAATATTCTAGATCAGAATTTCTCAACTTTAGCAGCTTGAAGATGTGTGGACTTCAACCCAGAATTCCCCAGCCAGCATATAGCTGGCTGACGAATTCTGGGAGTTGATGTCCACCCATCTTCAAACTGCCAAGGTTGAGAAACACTGGAGATGTTCGTAGAATCACAATGCTAATAGGCTGAATTATCATTCAGCATAATGTAACCTGGTGCAATAGGACTCCAACTTTCCACACAGAGTGGACACTATAAACTATAAGCTATTTTGACAAAGTGTGAACTTTGTGTTTCTGGGAACATAGAGCAGCCACTGATCACCACAGCTAACTCCTGGAATTCTCGTGCTATTTACTTTTTTTTTTTTAAAAATGCTATATTGCTTATCATAGACAAATAACAGACCAAAAGAAAATGCAGTGTCTGATTCTAGGTTTGTTAGCTAAAAAAAAATAGAGCCCAAAACACAAACAGGTGGAGATGTTACCTCTCCTTTTTGCTAGTTTGAACAGAATCACACAAGCCATCTGTTGGGAACAGGCAAGCTCTGAGCTAATGCTATGATCTCTCCTTTGTTTCTCTCTGAATCTCTTGTCTAGGCTAGTATCTGGGAGAAGAGATTTGGACTATACTGAGGCTCAAAAATGAAACAGTCTCTTTGTGCCCCCCTCTACAAGAACGTTTATTTCATGAAGATTGAGAGGGATGACAGATGGCACCTGTGTGCCCTTTAATAGGAAGACAACAATGTCTGTAAATTCCTTCTGGACCTCTTCCATTTGTAATTTCCTACCTGAGTTGTTGGCACCTGTTAGAACTTTCTACCCCAGCTTATTCTTTCATTCAATTTGATTTAATTTCTGCACTGATGATTTCTACCAGCTTCAGAGAGCACCTTCAAAACCCTGTTGGACTAAACAGCCTCTAAAACTGATGACCTTGTAAATATCTCTTTTGGATTTTGGTCTCAGCATAGAATCTGGACTTTAGTTCCCATAGGCCTTGACTTTGCCAGTTGTGCAGCCATTTCATTTTACGGAGTTTCCTTGTAAACTGACATTCTTAGTGAAAGACAGAATGTAGCTTCAGGTAAAAAAAAATCCCCCTTCCATTTTTTCCCCTCATGTGTTTTTAGTTGTATATTGAATAGTCTTGGTGTCACTCAAATAACTGGGACAACCGGTGAGGCTCAAAGGTCAAGAATATTTATAAAAATGTAAGTGTTTCAGAAGAAAAGATTGGTTGTATTTCTCTTGAAATCCATTTCTGCCTTCTGTTTTTTGTATTGAAGCTATCATTAATCTTTTGCAATTTTTTTTTAAAAACTCTGATCTTATTATGTAATAGTCGAAGACTTCTTCTAAGCAAGGTGGTTCCTACCAGTTTTGCTGACAGCAGTGTTACTGTAGCTTTTCACTGCTTTCTTTAATTATAGTTCTGATTTTCACTGGATATCTTCCACCCAAGAAGTTAACCATGCCTGACTCTGCTTAGCTTCCAAGATGAGACAGGTGTTACCACTTCCTGAAGACTTTGTTATAGACTCACTAGGAATCAGGATAATCTAATAATATTTCTGGGGAATAGAAGGGGAGGCAAGTAAGTTTTCAAAGCCGAGCTATCTAAATGGGTTCTGACTACTGAAGAGGCATTGTTGAAGGAGTCTTCTGAATAATTTATCTGATCTCCAGAAAACATCCGGCTTCTTATTTAAACAAAACTCAAAGCCAAACTTAATGTAAAGTATTACTTCCGTCCTCCCTCCCTCCCTCCCTCTCTCTCTCTCTCTCTCTCTCTCTCTCTCTCTCTCTCTCTCTCTCTTTCTCTCTCCACCCCTTTTTTTGGCAATTGGAATCAAGTTGTTTTAGGTTTTTTATATAACTATGAAGGAAAGGCTATTTTTTTGTAAAAATGCCTAGAATTTTGGAAAGATGGGAACATTAATTTTTTTTTTTAAAAAAATAGAATCTGGCGGCCCTAGTGAGAGTTTAATGAAATTCAGTTTTCTTTCATAAATAATGCAGTAGTTGGTGCTTGATTAGGTGAAGCGAGGAGGACTTGGTGGTTAATGAGATGCATAGCAGAAGAGATATTGCTTGCAGATGGTTGCCATTTCCAACAACATATATATATATATATATTTTATACTGGTGTGTTTGAGCCTACACATGGGCTTTGTAAGAAAGACTGCAAACTGGAAGGCTGTATTTTATTAAAAATCCAAACAAAAATAACCCCGCAAGATTAAATGCAAGTAGACTTTTTAAAAATCTCTGTTTAAACGCTGATATTGTTTACTGGAACAAAGACTGTACTCTTCACATTCATAAGTAAAAAAGGTGAGATGGGACAGGAAGAATGCTCATCACTTCCCTCTGGGAAACGGCAGTCAGAGAAGTGGGGCAGGGTGGGGGGCAGAACCTTATTTTTTCCTCCTGGAGCCTTTCCCCCTTGGGTTCCAGATGCTTCCTCTCCTTGATTTGGGGGTACAGTACAAGCAAAGGGGGCTCAGCATTTGCCTGTTCTGCTACCCAGTACAGAATTCTCCCTGCCACAACATTCCATGGATGTGTATTTTTAATCCACAGGCCATGGGTCAGCCCCACTGATTGCTGAAGGCCTTCAAATCAAGGCTTGTTGCTGTTCCCTGATAGTCCCAAGTCTTCACGTAGAAATGAAAGAATTAAACCTTGCCATAGGAAGGTCTAATAAGAAGCAACGAACATGAAATGGTTTGGATTTTTTTTTGGTATTCAGTAAGATGATCTGATTTTTATTTTATTTTTTTTGCTCAACAGGTTGTATCCACGTCATGCAAGTGCCCTCAACAACCTTGGGACGTTGACCAAAGACATGGCACAAGCAAAGGAATACTACAGTAAAGCTCTCCAGCTGAATCCTCAACACAACAGAGTCCTCTTCAATCTTGGAAATCTTCTCAAGTAGGTTTCCGGACTCCTTCAAGTATTATACAATTACAGTTGAGATACGGCTATATATAATTTTGCTGCTTTCAAGTCAATCTGGTAACTGCCTAGACAAGTCTCTGCAGTTTCTCTGGCAAGATTTCAGAAGTGGTTTGCCCTTGCCTTCTTCCTAGGACTGAGAGAGACCCCAAGTCTCCCAGGTGGCTACATGCCTAAGGTGGGACTAGAACTCATAGTCTCCTGGTTTCTATCCAGGCGCCTTTAACTACTACACAAACTGCCATGTGTGTGTTTGTCCACGCATGCATTCATATATAGTATATATAATCCACCACACTGGTCCAATTCAGAAAGTTTTTCAATTTCCCAGTCTACAGTAGAGGGAGAATAACCGGCCAAAGTCACCCAGACGGTTTTCAAGGCTAAGGAAATACCAGAACCCTCACCCAGCATTTAATCACTGTGGCTCTGAGAGAGAGAGTGAGGGAGAGAGTGTGAGAGAGAAAGAGAGAACCAATCCAATGGAGGTCTAACTAGGCAACTGTTTAGCTTTTGTAATGTAGAAACTAAGTCTTTCTTTGGTCCCTTCCATTGTTTCAGAGTGCCTTGCTTGAGTTTTTGACTTTATGTTATTTGTATGGCTTAGTGTGAACACAACCAATTAGATATTTGGGCACTGCCGTAATCTATTTTCCATTGTGATTGGTGAGAACCACAACTTATTATTTGATTGAAACAAGTCAACCTACATTATGGATTATGAGACTTAACAATAAACTATTGTTAAGATTAATCTCAGTCTAAGGTTTAGCTGTAATGCTAAATTGTAGTTAATCAAGAATTAAAGTGAAAGTGAAATCTTCTTATTGCCACACCAAGAAGAATAAGAAACAGAATGGAAGGCATGCTAAAGCTTGTTTCAGTTAGAATAAACTGTAGCTTGAACTTTCTTGTAACATCAAAACTGAGCTAATGTTAGAATTAACTACAGAAGTAAGAGAAAAAGTTATGCAAGTGTATTATTATAATGGATCTCAGATACAGTAAAGTATTTTATTATGTTTTAATGTTCTATCCTGTCCTGTCCTGTCCTGTCCTGTCCTGTCCTGTCCTATCCATCCATCCATCCATCCATCCATCCATCCATCCATCCATCCATCCATCCATCCATCCATCCATCCATCCATCCATCTATCTATCTATCTATCTATCTATCTATCTATCTATCTATCTATCTATCTATCTATCTATCTATCTATCTATCTATCTAATTGTTCTTGACTTACAACCATTCATTTAATGACTGTCTGAAGTTACAGAAGTACTGAGAAAAGTGACTTATGACCAGCTGTCAGACTCACAACTGTTGCAGCATCCCCACGGTCATGTGATCAAAATTTAGATACTTGGCAACGAGCATGTATTTATGATGGTTGCAGCATCCCAAGGTCATGTAATTGCCATTTGCCAACTTTCAAGACAGCTTCTAACTAGTAAGGTCAATGGGGAAAGCCAGATTTATTTAATGACCACATGATTTATTTAACAACTGCAATGAT
>NW_015388516.1:82778-93938 GCF_001527695.2 Protobothrops mucrosquamatus
CTATCTATCTATCTATCTATCTATCTATCTATCTATCTATCTATCTATCTATCTATCTATCTTGTTTCCCATGAACAGCTAGATTATGCTAAATAACAGCAACTTTGTGCAGCTCTCCCTTATCTATCTACTCTTTGATATTGATGTTCTGTTTTCTCTAAATGATAAATCATCCTTGATATATAGTCTTTAATACAAGGTTCATGTAATAGAGCTATATCATCTAAACTCCAATATCAGTTGCTATTAATCATGCTCATGAACTGCTTTGTATACAGTTGCCTACAATATTTGAGGAGAAATACAATAATATTCAGAAATCCAATTTGAATCGTACTGCTTATCCAATAGTAGTTGCTACTTTTTGAAGGCAGCAAATATAATTTGGTTCAAGCCACTCTCTAAACAATAATAGAAAAATGGACCTAAAATACCAGGTAGACTTTTTAAAAATCCAAGTTTTGGGTAGATGTACATGGCACGTTAATTTATTTGTATGGCAGTAATCTGACTACATGAAAACAAATGTTAACATAATAAACATTTCAAATTTCCAGACAGTATAATAACTAGACAACCCTTGCCAGTTGTGTCATCATTTCAGAGATATTTCCTTACCTAAACAGCAAACCAGAATGACCACAGATTGGCAAAAAAACAAGTGGGAGCACGAAAGACTTTTCATTTCCTGCTGGCTTTCCCACTGAGTTTCCTTGTGGGAATCTGGCAGGGAGCATCAGAAATTTTCTCTCCCCTCCCCTCATCTCTCTTCTCCTCCCCTCCCCTTCCCACAGGTAAGTGGCCACTGCTGTGTAAGGAACAGAGTAACAAATTATGAGGCTGGCTGGGAAACTGTCATGGAACATTAAAAATGAAGGTCTTGTGACCATAGTAGCAGCATAACTGCAGCCAGTAATACTGAAGCAGCCACATTTTCCCCAAATTTCATTGAGTCATGAATCTTGGATTTTGGATACATTTTGTAAGTTAGCCCATTTGAGAGAGATACCTTGGTTCAAAAATGGTTACCTTATGATGTACCAGTTAAAGTTGACAGTCATGACAGTGAATATTTTAGTAGCATATAGACAGATAACAGTCATAATGTAATATAATGTCCCAAAGGGGCTTTTTCAAAAGACAACTGGACTTTTTCCTTGAAGATGTTTTGCTTCTCATCCAAGAAGCTTCTTCAGTTTTGACTGGATGAGGGGGGATGGATTTATATTCCTTGCAGTCATCTGGTCATTAGCACTCTTTCTGAGAGGCATTGAAGACACTTGGAGGTTTATCTGTGCCTTAATGACTCTCAGAAAGAGTGCTAATGACCAGATAACTGCAAGGAATATAAATCCTTCCATCCTCCACCATTTAGCCAGAACTGTAGAAGCTTCTTGGATGAGAAGCAAAATGCCTTCAAGGAAAAACCAAGTCCGATTGCCTTTTGACAAAAGTATTTTTGGGACAACCATGACCTGGATGACAGAGAATCTTCATAGACAAATGTAATGTAATGTAATCAGGGATACCCAACAGCTAATAGCCGTTTTTAGCTTTTAAGGCTGCATTGTAAAAATAATGGGTGGAGCCAGAACAGAAGCTGAATTTGATTTCATTTACATTTTATGAATACACTTGTATTCCATTTCCCTTGCTCTCCTCCTCCCAGTTCGCAGGTAGCTGTTTCTTCAGATTTGAACTATACAGAAACAACTTAGTTTGTATCTTTTGCACTTCTCAAAAGAACATTATATTTTACAAATAAGTGGGTGTCACGTTCAAATAGTCTTCTAGTCCAGGGGTCCCCAACCCCCAGTCCATGGACCAGTGCCGGGCCGTGGCATGCCAGCAACCGGTCTGCACAAACAAACAAAACCCCATCTGTGGGATGCAGGCAACACACAAAATCACGCACCCTTCGGTCTGCAGAAAAACCTCTCTCCATGGAACCGGTCCCTGGTGCCCAAAAGGTTGGGGACCTCTGTTCTAGTCTATTTACAATGCATGTGTTTATGATGCTATTTATTTAGTCTAGCCTGTGAATGATGTACCAAGTGAAAGGATGATCAGAGAATACATGCAACACACATAAATATAGTTGCATTTTTGTGGATGCCCCAAATGTTGTGGCTGTTGCTGTAGAGCAGTGCTTCCCAAACCTGGATAAAGTTACTCAAAATTGGGCAAAAGTATTTTGGGGGGGGGGGTAATGACCCACAAATCCATTAACCATCACAACAGAGACATTTAAATTGATTTCCATAGATTTCTTTAGATTTCCACATATACTAACATACACTCAAAAATCTCCCAAAGTATTCCTAATAAAACAAAAATCAGTAAAGTTACTGGTGGTAATTTATTCAAATGACATACATATCATTCAATAATATTGTTTTTAGAATACAGGTAGTCCTCAAGTTATGACAATTTGTTCGGTGACCATTCAGGTTACGAAGATGCTGAAAGAAGGTCCTTGAAGCTTGATAAGACTTTATGATGAGTGGTTTGGGGTAATGAAGGAAAAAAATTAGGAAGCACTGCTATTAAGTTTAGACAACTTGAACCATTAGGACTGAGCTGGTGTGTGCTTTTGATTAAATTTTTCATATTCATCCAGATAATAATCTTTCATAATGAAATAAAATTCCAGAGAGAGTTATCATTGTCATTAGATTTGTTTTGAGTCCACAAAATAAGATACTTCTTACTGCCTATATTCTTTTAATAAGCAAAGCAAAATCCCCCAATTCTTCCAGCGTTCTATTTTAGCCAGGGAGACTGATATCATATTTTGATAGGAGACAGAATCTTTCTTTTTTCAATCTGTCTTCCAATCAGTACATTGATTATTGTTTACCATCTTCATTTTTAATCAAAGAGGTTGATTACATATGATCAATGCCATTTCTTCCTGTCTAATACTGAACCAGGGATCTATCTGGATTAGGGCCAAAATATTCTTTCTTTCATTAGATCAAGTCACATACTGTATACAATTAAAGCTATCATCTACAAAATGCTGTAATCATTTTATTATCTTGACAAAATCTGCGCATTGTTCTCTATTTTTTTTTAAAAAAACAAACTCTTAACAGAAAAAGGGGATAATTGATGCTGTGAATAATGAAGGTATTTATTGCTGTTGCTGAGTTGATTTTTTAAAAATCTTTTAACTGATACTAGCATTTCCTCTACTCTTCCTGGATCCTGATTGTTTCAGCAGATTTTAGGTTGTAAAAAATAGGTACTAAAATCTTGTATTCAGAAGAAGTTCAAACATTCTGTAAATTCATAAATTAGCTGACCTTTTGCTGCTGAGCAAAGCAGGAGAAAACAGGGATTTATAGTTACGGCTCTTTTATATTAATTAAAGTGTTGGCATTTTTGTCTCCAAAGCAGAACTGTTTTTTTTCTTCCTGTATGCAGAAAGACATTTTCCAGTTGCATAATAGTCCAATATTTGCTGGGAGCACATTTGTTGAAATTGACAAAGCCACAAGTATAACATTCCAAATCCCTCATTTTGCCATGTCTGCCACAGCACCTCCAATTCCATGTGGAGCTAAAACATAAAATAAATACAGATTTCATGCAATAGCTGCAGCCAGCAGTTTTGATTATGCCCTCTTTAAATGCCAACTTTTCAGATGCGCTTGCATTTTGAAATTCTGCTTTTTTAGTGCCAAGTTTATATTCTTTTCTAAAAATCCTTTGAATTGTTCAAGGTTCAAACATGCAGCCATTGTCATTTCCTGTTTTAATTGGTGAGAGAGTGTACCTGTGGTTTGCCTTTTTAGGAATGAATGTAAGAAAAAAAATTGGCTCTTCAACTTTGATGCCCACAGGTATGTGTTCTGTAATCACACCCAAAATATATAATTTGTGAAAAGACTAAACCCACTTCAGAAATTAGTTAGCAGGGTTTCATTCGCTTTGCTGTTTTGTGGATGAGAATATTCACAGGAAAAACCATGAAAAGGAGGAATAATGAAAGCTATACTATTATAAGACTGGGACTTTTGTTTCAGGGTATCTCAAAACAAGATGGAAGCTATTTTCTTGACTGTAATATTGAAATTAGGAGTCCTCTGAACAGTTGGACCCTTTGCCTGATATTCTAGCCTTCACTGAATAATTGGTTTAAGCTTTACATGTCTTCTAGCATAAAACTATCTGAATTATCCTTGTGCTCTTTTATCATGAACTGTTTAAAATGGCGACATGTACATGTAGTCCTTGATTGGCATTCATGGTTGGGACCAGAATTTCCATATTTAAGCAAGGCAGTTGTGAAGTGAATCATGTCTAATTTTACAACCATTTTTGCCACAGTTAAGTGAATCATTCAGTCATTCAGTGAATCCACTTCTTCTATTGATTTTGCTTTTCAGAAGCCACCTGGGGAAGTCATATGACCAGGGATGCTGCAACCATTGTAAATACATGTCAGGTGCCTGAATTTTGATCATGTGACCATGGTGATGCTGCCATAGTTATAACTACAAGTACTGTGCCAACATCCAGCTCGAGAATCCAAATAAAACTCCAGTAATAATTTTGTTTCCAAAAAACTTACATCTTATTGAATACACTGTGTGGTTATGATGAAGCAGAACTAACTCTGAGGTTCCCATACCAATTCATAGACTTAAACAATAGTTTTCCCAGCCAAACTCTCAACGTCTTATGTAATCCATATCAAGAAGTCCACTTTGTTATGGGAACCATCTACTTCAAATCCACACCTGTTCTGGTGTCCTTGACAAGACTTCAGGCTCCCACGGTCTGCAGCTGAATCAAAGAAGGCTTGTTTTTCCATCTACCTACTTGAAAGTAACACTTCCCCCCCCCTTTATCTAAAGGCAAGTTGAAATGCAGAGACACGTTGCTGCCAAAATTTCATCCTTGACATACTGGTTGTAAGTTACTTTTCGGTGCTATTGTAACTTTGAATTGTTGCTAAACAGATGGTTAGAAGTTGAGGACTACCTGTATGTGATGGTATCATTTAATTTAATCTTACTGCTTTTTTCCTATCTGCATCAAAGCTAGAAAAAAGGAGTCCCCCCCCTCTCTCTGTTTGGCATACCATGTTCTTGTGTTTTAGTTCTATAATATGAAAATGAAAGAGATGGAAACTACTAATAAGTGACTTTATTTCAAAGAACAAAGTTCCCAGAGGGGAACTATTACCTTAATTAGTGTTTTTAGGAAAGCTTTTCATTAGCCAAACCATCTGCAGTTGCTACAGTTAAGATCCACCTCTCTCTGAGCTGTTAATATTTCAGTCTTCTCAGGGAGCTTCAAATTCCAAGTCAAATATCATCACTGATTTTTTTTTTATGAAGCAAATTTAGAGACAGTAATAATATTTTTTTACAAAGCAAATTTAGAGACAGTATTAATATGAGTATTGATAAGGTCTGCATTATAGAGCATGGTATCCTGGAGAACCCTAAAACAGACTTCAGAATAACAGAGTTGGAAGGGACCTTGGAGGTGTTCTAGTCCAAACCCCTGCTCAAGCAGGAGACCCTATACCAGGGGTAGGCAACCTTGGCTCTTTTATGACTCGTGGACTTCAACTCCCAGAATTCCTGAGCCAGCCAAGCTGGCTCAGGAATTCTGGGAGTTGAAGTCCACGAGTCATAAAAAAGCCAAGGTTGCCTACCACTGCCCTATATTATTCCAGACAAGTGATTGTCCAATGTCTTCTTTAAAACCTCCAGTGACAGAGCACCCACTGAAGGCAAGTCGTTCCACTGGTTAATTGTTCTCACTGTTAGGAAAGTTCTAGGTTGCTTCTCTCCTTGATTAGTTTCCATCCATTGTTTCTTGTTGTGCCTTCAGGTGCTTTGGAGAATAGCTTGTTTCCCTCTTCTTTGTGGCAGCCCCTCAGATATTGGAACACTGCTATCATGTCCCCCCTCGTCCTTCTTTTTACTAGATTAGACAAGTTCAATTCCTGCAACCGTTCTTCATATGTTTTAGCCTCCAGCCCACTAATCATCTTTGTGGCTTTTTTTTCTGCACTCTTTTCAGAGTCTATACATCTACCTTCTACCATCTTGACACTGCACTGCAAATGTTATTCCCAGGTTGCTCCACCTTCATGACTTTTCGTAGACCATCTAAAGCAGGCATGTCAAACTCGCGACGTCACGTGACATCGTGTGACGTATCAGAGCTTTTTCGCCATTGCCGGCAATGGGGTGGGCGCGGCTCCGGTATGATGAAACCGGCCCGCAGGCTGGCAGTTTGACACCCCTGATCTAAAGGGTACCAAGTTGCATAAAGTTGACTGAAGAATAAAAATGAGTTGATATTTTAAAATAAATTACAGCAGGGGTGGGGAACATACACCTGGTCAACATGGCCAGTGGTGAAGATTGTTTGGGGTATAGTTCAGTAGCATCTAAAGAACCACAGATTCCCCATCCTTGCTTTATTTTTAACCATGACTTCCTGCTTCTTGTGCTCTGGCTACTAAACAAGAAATGGCACCTGTTGGTAGACTGGGAGAGCAAGAATCAAATGTGAGAGGAATGTCTGTTTACTGTCAAGAGCAACAGCAACAAATGTCTTTCTCTCTGTCTGAGTTCTTCCTCTTGGCAGTGCTAATGGACATTTCTCCTGTCCTTGAGTTGGCAAATAAGTAGGCCACCCTAAATTGCTTTGCCTTCTTTGTCGAGCTCTAATCTCCTTCAATAGCGAAACCAGGCAGAAGTGTTCTCCTGATATATTAGGCATGCAGAAGATGAAAGGACGTTCAACTCAGCCAGTACTTTTGGAAGTGAGCTTGAAATGGCTTGGAAACATTTCTCCAGCCTAAAAGATATTTATTTTGAACACCCTTTAGTGCTTGTGATAGTCATTCTTAGTAAGAGGCAACAATAGTTATGTTGTGCTCTGCATGCTGGGCTGTGTAGCTGACTCTGAGGCAGTGTTTGGATTTTTTTATGTAGACCTCTAAAGTAACTTCTCATTTCCACTCATCTGGTCCAGAAATAACAGAATAACAGAGTTGGAAGGAAAAGTGGAGGTCTTCTAGTCCAACCTCCTGCTCAGGCAGGAAATACTATACCATTTCAGACAAATGGTTGTCCAATCTTTTCTTTAAAACTTTCAGTGTTGGAGCACCCACAACTTCTGGAGGCAAGTCATTCCACTGATTAATTGTTCTGTCAGGAAATTTCTCCTTGATTAGTTTCTCCAAGTTCTCTCCTTGATTAGTTTCCATCCATTGCTTCTTGTCCCTTGGAGAATAGGTTGACTCCCTCTTCTTTGTGGCAAACCCTGAGATATTGGAACACTGCTATCATGTCACTGCTATCATGTCATGTCCTTCTCTTCATTAGACATACCCAATTCCAGCAAACGTTCTTCATATGTTTTAGCCTACAATCCCCTGATCATCTTTGTTGCTCTTCTCTGCACTGCAAGATATGCGGCAAAAAAAAATAAATCCTATCAGCTGTTACTTATTTCTTTTATCTGGAAATGTCAGGGATTCAATTCGAAGCACATCTGTAATGAGCTGTGGATTCTTTCTGTGTTAACATTCATCATGCTTTCTTTGCTTAAGAAATACACAGTGGAAACATCTACTTTTTTTCACTGATTTGGATTGATTTAGATTGAATGATACCAATTTAGAAGAAAAAAAAACCCTAGATAGGGAGTATCCTGCAGTTTTTGCTCCACCAGTTGTTTTACATTATAGGAGCTTACCGGTAATTTTATATTTCTGAAAAATAAATTTGTAAGTATAAAATTAAGTCCATCATCTGGCTGTTGTTAACATATGAAATAAGCAGTATGAAATTATCTCAAAATGGTCTTGATGTGCAAAATGCCTGTGACTTGCTTTCAATTATTCTGTTCTATTAGCGTCCCAGATGTTAGCCTGTCATTATCCATGAAAAACTTATTTTATTAATTTTCAGTGCCTTGTCACAGATTTAGCATCCATTCATAGAAAGAATTTATTTTATTTTATTTTTATTTCATGTATTTATCAAATTACTATGCCACCCACCACACTTCTATGATACTGTAATCCTGGTATTAAGCAATGCAGTGTATATATTGAGAGAATCTGGAATTGAAAGAAAACAGGTGTGGTTTTAAAACTGGAGGAAGAAACAAAGTAATCTGAACTATGCTGAGGACACTACTTTGACATCTGAATATGCAAATGAAGTGCATATTCATTAACTTTCTAGTGGAAAAATGGGACTCAAATTAAATTTAATAAAGACCATCCTAATAACAACAGTATAACAACCAGCTTTAGAACAGACAATGGACATACTGAAGTGGAGATAAATAAATACCTTATAGAGTCAACTATCAACAGCAGTCAAGGAGTCAAGAATTAAGCAGCAGACAAACTCTAGGTTGAACAGCAAAAACTTTGGGGGAAAAGTATTCAGGTGTTGTGACATGTTTATATCTTTAAAGATCAGACTCATGCAGACAATGGTTTTCTTTGTGACTCTCTGAAAGTGAAAAGTTGGACTTTGAGAAAATAGGAGACAAAGATTACAGTACTGATGCCTTGGAATTTTGGTGTAGTCAATGGACTCAGTTATAGCAGCAATGGTGCACTGTTGAAAACGAAAAGACCCATTGGGAACAGTTTCTCCTGGAGAAAATTTGTCCATGTCGATTTAGATCCACATAGCTGGAGCTCATGCTCCATTAAACTAAGAATCAACATTGACTTGATGACATATCGTCACCAATGAAAGATATTTTTGCACGATTTGTATTCTATTCCAGCATAGTTAAATAATGCTGTCTGCAGCATTTTTGAAAGTTAGGAGAAATGCCTTTTCTCTTCTTCTTGAAGTACCAGACAGATTGCTTGAGAACAAAAGATTTAGGTAAATTACTGAATTGAATCTCTCATGCAGTCTTTTCTCCCTCTCCCTCTCCCTCTCCCTCTCCCTCCCCCTCTTCCTCTCCTTTTCCCTCCCTCCTCTCTCCTTCTCCTTTTGTCTCTCTCTCTCCTTCCCTCCCTCTCCAAATTCCCCTAGTCTTCTGTTTGGACTGAGATTCTCTGGGCAATTCATGTTGCCTGGTTTAATAAAATTAAAAGAAAAAGCAGGAAAGGGGGATTTTGTGAATATTTCATAGGCTGTCCAAAAGAAGGGAACAAAAGCATTTGCCAACAGATGTCAAGGCACAAGACATTCACATATCCAAGCACCTGGCTCCCCTTTCCATTCACCGATTCACCCAGCCAGGATCTGGAATCTAATACTGTCCCAGTAGACACTCAATAGAAGAACTTAATTATTTAGCCTTTTCTGAAAACAGGACAGGTTGTTTTGAGTATGTTAACTGTGTGATTTAATCAATAGGCAAGCTGAGTAAATTATTCAAAAAGCTGTCTTTGCTATCTATTCCCTGTTGTTTGACTTTCAGGACCCAAGGGAAGAAAGAGGAAGCACTTCTCCTCCTGAGAAATTCCATTCAGTATGGACCAGATTTTGCCGATGCCTATTCTAGTCTCGCTTCACTCTTGGCTGAACAGGTAACTGAAAAAATTCAGAATCATCTATCCCAGCTTTTCCGAATCTGAGCCTTCCTGATATGATGGGTTTCCATTTGGGTTCTGGTGTTTTAGATAATTTTGCCCCTTTCATCAGGCTATTTTTTTCATGCCAGAAAATTGGCTTGTCATTCTTGTAAACTTCAAAGTAACACTGCAGACTTCTTTTTAAAAATGTTTACTGTCTCCTTCCTCAGAAAAAAACGTTTCCATGGAAATGCTTAGGAGACTCAAATGTTCCAAAGGTAGCAGTTGATTTAGTTGTACATTTGACGTAGCTCATTGTCTTTGTGTCAGGTTACAGTATGTATACAGTAATCATCGACTTACGATTCCAAATGGGGATCAGAATTTCTGTTGCTAAGCAAGGAAGTTTTTAAGTGATCCCCAGGTGGTGTGGAGATGTTGTACTCTGTAGTGCCCGCCTGTCTTCCTAGCACCTGACTGTGGCACCAGTCTCACCCACCCATAGCTCCCACCCACTGGCCTGCTTGTCTGGAACACAGTTTCAGTGGTGTAAGCAAACACTTATGGATTTCCACCTCTTTGTACATTGTGGTCATGTGAAGTCCTCACTTAACAACCCACATGATTTTTGCTTAACAATGGCAGTGGAGACTGGTGGGATTGTCAGTGCTAAGTGATGTGGTCATGTGACATTGTCCTTTATGACCATATCCTTTAGTGATGGAAATTCTAGTCCCAATTACTGTTGTAACCTGAGGACTCTCCAGAAGCCTTTCTCTTCACCTGTAACTGTAACAATTAAAGGCACCATCTTCAAAACACATGCTCTGTTGTTGATAGACAACATTTCAAATATCACCAGTGTAACGACTGCAAAGCGGGGGCGGAGGGGTGGGGAGCAGCCTCAAGAAATGGTGTTTGCTTTTTCAAAAGCACTACAAAACTTAGAGTGGGCCCACAAAAAGCCAAAAGCCCGAAAGAAAGTGTTTCCTTTATGAATTGTAGTTGATAGAGCATTGGAAACTAATTACAAGGAATAAGGCAGGAACCAACATTAGTTCTGTTATGATAGAGAGAATGTTATGCCAGCATAGGTCAGGTCTTCCAAGGCCATTAGGAGAATGGCCAAATTCCATTATCTTGGACAGATGGAAGGAAAAATCCTAGGATTTAAATCCAGAAACATAGACATGTATGAGAGCTTTGATTTCTTTCTATATGTGGCTTCGTTCTTATTTTCAGCAAAAAGAACTAATTTTGCTAAGTTGTGTCCATGAGCTTTTTGCCAAATAAGACAATCCTTGAATATGGGGTAAAGTATTTGGAGAGCTACATTTTACTACTGTGCCTGATGGGAAGCCTGATATTAACTTTCTCCCTTTTCTGCGGAGCAACTCAGAGTGAAATGTGCTTACTTGTGTTAGAAGTAAGTCTTCATCCTGGTTCATCCAAGCCGGGAATAAATAAGCAAACATGGCGACTGCTTTGGGAAGAAGGTTACAGTTTATTGCAGAAGAAAGATGGTCCTTGCAAGAAGCAGCAGAGGAGAAGAAAGAGAGGGAGCACATGGGCAGAAGGTCTTTTTATACCCTCTAGCCCTGCTTGGAATAGTTTCCTGTTCCTGTGGCATA